>NC_056739.1:873163897-873391397 GCF_019279795.1 Protopterus annectens | reverse complement strand
TTATTGTAGCACCAACTTTTTCGGTTAGCAACATACAATTTCCTAGTAAAAGGGTGTCTTGCCTCCTTTACAAGTGCTGCATGTCCTTAGAAACAAGGTGCCCAAAAGTGATCAAAACTGAATCATCCAGGTGTGGTTTCCAATAGCTTAATGTCAGCCCTCCCAGAATGAAAAAAAATAAACTGAAAAATAAGAGCTAGTCACTCTGACAGCTTGAGTAAAATTCAGTTATGGGCTAGTAGGTGCACTGCCTGCATACCAGCAAAGAAGAAATTTAGAGAACCTTAAAATCAACTTCTGGTGAAGAGAAAATACCAAACTGGGAAGAATCCTGCAGCTGTTTACAAAAATAAAAACAGTTCAGCTTTGGTAAAAGAGATGGCTTTTGGCTTCCAGGATGGCTGCACACTGAATAGGTTCATAGGTTCATACTAGGCTATCTGCCCAAGGGCATTTATAAGCCTAGCCCAGAGTTTTGTGGCTTTCGCCACCCCTTTAGTTTGAAGGAAACTATGCCCATTATTTTGCTGTGCCTCTGTCAAGCAGTGACACTGAGGTAATCCCTGGGGTATATCTGCGATCTCCCATCCATTGGTCAAGATTTCTCTTGAACAAGGCCAGCGAGGTGCTCTGCCTCACATGTACCGGGATTTTGTTCCACAGCATAGGGAGTCTCTGGGTGATGAATCTGTCCCTCCAGCACATCCTATTAATAAACGTGTCAAGGTTTAAGTCTCCCGCCCTTATAGTTCTGAGGGATCTAGATTTTTTGAGGTGAAGCATGTTCATCAATTCTGGGTTGGACATGGCCTTGTATGTCAGGCACAGGTCACCTCTGAGCAAGCGGTAAGCGACTGAATAGAGCTGGAGTTCTTTCAGTCGGGCAGCATAAGACATATTTTTGAGACCCTTTATCCTTTTGGTGAGGAACTTTTGGGGCCTTTCCAGCTGCTGCAGGTGTCGGGTCAGATACATTCCGAATGGGGCATTGTACTCAATCATTGGTCTGATGAGTGATGAGTACAGGGGGACGATGACCTCCCTTGATCTAAATGTGAATCCCTTCATGATCAGGTGGGCAATGTAGAAGGTCTTCCTAACTACTTTAGCAACGTGAGTGTCAAATGAAAGGTTACTGTCAACCTGGGTCCCCAGATCCCTGATAACCTGTTCTGTGCTCAGTGGATTGCCACCTATATGGTAGCTAGGGGTAACCTTGTTTTTCCCAAAGGGTATGACTATGCATTTCTTGGCGTTTAACTTTAGGCCATGGCTCTGGCACCAGTTATCCGTTTCTATGAGACCCTTCTGAAGGATATCTGTGTCAGATGTGTTCTCGACTATGGCGCCCAGTTTGCAGTCATCTGCAAATTTTGTCAGCCATAACCCTCCTGTGTTTGCTTGTACTTCTGAAAAGTAGATGCCAAACAAGAGTGGGCCCAGGACTGAGCCCTGTGGGACACCACTTGTGACAGGCTTTGAGTCTGACATGGCGCCAGCAACTCTGACCCTGTGGGTTCTGTCACTTAGCCAGTTTGCAACCCATCTTGTGATGTATGGGTTTACATTTAAGCTGATGAGTTTTCAATGATACCTGAGTGGGGTATTGTGTCGAAAGCCTTTGCCAGGTCGAGGTAGGCTGTGTGGACTGCCTTTCCCTCATCAATGACCTTGGTGACTGTTTCGAAAAAGTCAACCAAGTTTAAAAGGCATGATCTGCCTTTGACAAAGCCAGACTGGGTTGGATCCAAAGTCTGCAAGTTCCCTATGTCTTTATTTATGAGTTCCATTATGATCCTCTCCACAGCTTTGCAGATCAGGCTTGTCAAGCTGATGGGACGGTAATTTCCAGGGTCGGTGGAGGCACCGCCTTTGTGAAGTGGGACCACAGTTGCCGTGCGCCACTCCTTGAGTACGTATCCTGAGGTGAGGCTAAGATTAAACAGCTGTCCTAACTGCGGGTTTAATTCCTCATTGAGTTCGTGGAGCACACAGCCAGGGACACCATCTGGTCCCATGGATGCTGTGTTTTTCGCCTTGGAGAGAGCAGTTCTCACCTGAGCGTTAGAGATGTTTGGGGGGCTACAATCCTCTGGTATAGATATCTCTCCTTTTGGGGGGGGGGAGAAGTTTGCACTGAACCTGTCAGCCAGTATGTTGGCAATGTCTGTAGGTTCATTGATTTTTACATCATTTTGAACTAATTCTGAGCATATCTGGGAGTTTCCTCCCAGGTTTCTAACATAGCTAAAGAAGGCCTTATGATTGTCTTTTGAGTCCTTAGCGATTTTTCTCTCAAAATTTGCCTTGGATGATTTTATGAGAGCTCGTAGTTTTTTACTTATAATGATCAAAGGTGTCTTACCTTTTAAGGATTTTGCTCTATGTTGTAGAGCTTGTTTATGGCTGGGGTCCACCAGACTGGACGCTTGCCTTTGGTACAAAAGTCTTTGTTTTGTTTGGGATTGCCTGATCCATGCAGTCCTGTAGGTGCTGGTAGAAGGCATTTGTAAGTGATTCAGCGGCTTGAGTAATGGTTTCCGCAGGCTCGGGGGCCTTAAAAGAGACCACACTAGTCTTTAGAAGTGTGAAGTCGGCTTTTGAGAAGTTCTTCACAGTGGTCTTTTTTATCTTAGGTGGGGGCGGGATGTGGACCTCCAGTGAGATTAGTTTATGATCTGATCTCACCAGTGAGGGGTATACTTCCGGTGTTGAACATTGTGACCCCATGTTCGTGATGATGAGATCGAGTATGTTTTCACCTCTTGTGGGGATGGTGACTAGTTGTTCCATGGCATTTGAGTTTATGAACTCTAGGAACCTTTGGGCTAGAGTGTTGGGGCTTGAGTAGTGATCCCAGTCTATATTTGGGTAGTTGAAGCCACCTAGTATGATGGTGTTTGGAGATACATTTATCCCCTCCAGTGTTTTCAGGAAAGCTATGTGAGGTTCCTGAGTTTGAGAGGGTGGCCTGTAACATGCTACAAATTGCAGAGCAGTCTTGCCTATGGTTAATTGCACCTGGATGGTCTCCGATGCATCGTGCGTTGCCACCAACCTTGAGGTGTGGGTGTCCTTGATGAATATGGACACCCCCCCTCCTTTCTTGGTGGTGTCCGGATTTTGGGGCCGGAACGCATGATATGAGGTAAAACCTGATAGTGCCGGGGTGCTCTCAGGAGCCTTGAACCAGGTTTCAGTCACAGCACAGACATCGATGTTCTCCATACTGAGAAGGGCCTCGAGTGCATGCATCTTGAGGTTGAGACTTCTGGCATTGAGCAGCATTACCCTTAGTTGTTTTCCTTTTTTGTGTTCTAGGGTGGTAGGTTTAGAATTTGAGCCTTGCCTAAAAAGGCACTATGGGGTGGCAAGAGCCTTTGCCAATATCCGAAGCCCAGGGGTGACAGGTGCAAGCCGTCCCTTGAGCAGCGTGGCTTGTCCAGCATGTCATCCCAGGCAGACAGACATTGGATCCCCTTTGAATGACACCAGAGTTTAAGCCAATTATTAAAGCTGATCATCTTATCTCTGTATTGTGGCATCATTCTTGGTGAAGGTAGGATACTGCTCAAGGTCAGGGTCATACCTGCCTGGGCTACATAATCAGAGAGCTCCTCTATGTCTCTTTTCATGTAGTCCAAGGAGGCACGTCTCAGGTCGTTTACACCAGCGTGGACAATGACTGAGTCGTACTTGTACCTGCTGTTGAGAGACCTGAGTGCTTGCGTTATGTGGCGGATTCTAGCTCCCGACAGGCAGCTTACTGTGACCTTCTCCTTACTCAATCTGGTGAGCGGGACATCAGTGTGTCTGACTATGGAGTCACCAATGACGAGTGTGTCTGGCATTGTGTTTGGCCTTAAACAGCATAATTTCAGCTCTCCCAGAGTGAAAACTGAAACTCAGAAAAGAGAGCCAATGAATTTGTCTTTCTGGATACATTTCAGTTACTGGCTAGTAAGTGTGCTGCCTTGATGACAGCAAACAAGAAATTCGGAGGACCTGAAAGAAAATCAATCAAAAAAAGAGAGACGAAAGTATTGGCTGGGAAGAATCCTGCAGCTTTTCAGCAGAAAGCAGTTCAAGATCCACCTTTAGTGCAAGACATGCCTTCCAGCTGATTAAAGTAAATGAAACACTGAAGGAGTATAGCAACTCAAAGAACAAAAGGCTGGAAAAATAGAAGAAGCATTAACTAGCGATTTAAATAAGAGGTCAAAATGAAGAAAAGGCTGGTTGAGTATGAAACTGCTCAAGAGGAGATGTTTCAAAAAATGGTGGCATTAGAAGACACAGCACACACAGAAAACCTGAGATGTTCTGCTGTATCAGAGAAACTGGAAGGAACAGACTTTATTAATTTTATGAAAGCACAAATCAGCAATTGGACTGGTATTCCACGCCAGGATTTGATTGTTGAAAGGAAACATCGAGTGCATGCTACAAACCTAGATGAGAAGGAAGTACTGGTAAGGATGCAATCACACCAGCAGACAGAGTTGGTTCTGTCAAAACTGTGGCAGAAGGGCAAAGTATTAAAAATTGGAGACAGCAGATTGTAGAAAATGATTATTCACTTTATACCATGCAGAACAGAATCAAATTTATCCCATCAATTAGGGAATGTCAAAAGGCAGGAGTAAGATTCAAACTACAAAAATCCAGCTGTATCCAGATTTTTTTTTCCTGGAGGATCAAAAACATTTTTTTGATGCAGAACAGGTTAAGCAGGAAATATAAAAGTTTGTCCAACAAAAAGTGAGCCATCAAACATAAGGGGACTCTGCTACTCATTCTTCTGACAATAAAGTTCATAGTAGGACTTTGCCAGGGAACCCTTTTCCAATGTTCCAAAGGAAAATGCTAGAGAGACAGAAAAAGCATATGTGTTGATGAGAAGAATAGGGAGTACCTTGGACTTGAACCAGAGTCTGGTGTTGGAAGATGGAAATGCAACACTTAAATTACTGAATAAATGTAAGATTATAAAGCAACATTCACATTTGTGAAATATGGCTGTACAATGAAAAATAGAAAGACTGGACATTTGTTGACTATGTTAAACTTGTGGGTGACTGAAAAGCATATGCCCCCACTTCATGCCATTATTGTTTGGAAGGACACTAACGGGAAGGGAAGAAAAAATATCTGTAAGTAAAACATTTTTTTTAACAGAATTTGTATAACACATTTTCAGTTGTGGTTGTATGTGATAAAGATACTAAAGTAAAGTAAACAAGTACCTTTTTTCTTCTTTTTTACTTTTAAGAAATGTATGCAATACAATGTAAAAAGAGAAGAAATACTGGACAAAGCATTTTCAAGTTAACATGCAGTAATCTTGGGTGTTGAGAAGAGGGATGGAGTATAAAAGTGCAGAAATCACAATATATGTTGAAATGATAAGTTTTCCCTTACTTTTGCATAGGTAAATGCTTGGATTAAGGCCCTTGGCTTAAACTAATATGCTGTTAGTGTAACCAAGTAAATAAGAGAACGCCGAATGTAATGAAAAGTTTTCCTTTAGCAAATAAATGTCCAGTGTGAATTGAGAGGTGTGCAGCCAAGGTTAGCTACACATTTTGTTCTTATGTTTCGAGAAGATAAGCTGACTACTAAGGCAAAAATTATTGGAAGCCATGTCTTGTACCAAAGATGGAGCATGAACAGCTTTTTGCTAAACAGCTGCAGGATTCTTCCGAGTCAGTGTTTTCACTTCACCTTTTCTAGCTGATTTTCTTTTAGGATCTCTATGTTTCTTCTTTGCTGGCATCAAGGCAGTGTACTTACTAGCCATTAATGGAATTTACTAAAACTGGCAGAGATAATGGCCCTTGTCTCTCACTGGGAGAGCTGAAATTAAGCTTTTGATTAGTGTGCAGTCATCATGGAAGTCACAAGCAAATAATCTTGAAATTTCTGAGCACTGTTTATTGAAGGAAATGCAAACTGTAAAGGTACAATGGTAAGCAGTTCAGTAAAAACTAAAGTTTGAAATTAATGGAATTGAATAAGAGACAGCACCTTCACTACCAGCCTTAATACTTCAATGCATTTGATAGAGCAGTGTATACTTCAGTTTTATTTAAAGATATCCAGTGCACTTTTTCTTAAGGTTAATGTTTTCTGAAACCATATCACCTGTTTTTCACATATGAGAGGGTAATAGAGATAAGAAAAGTGCAGTCAGGAATCAGTATACATGTTCTAATATGCACTTTATCACTTTATCATGGGTAACCATTATTTCAAGTTAGGTAATGTCTGTGGGTGCAGCTGTTGATTTGGGGCCATTGTTTGTACCTTGAGGGTTAAACTTCATTTTTTGAAGATGTACATAGGTTTCTGTATCTGCTCTAAGTTAATATTTTATAGGGTGCTCTGAAAATATATTTAGTTTTTTTAAGATTTTCATTAAAGCAAAAAGTTTTCAGAGATGTAACAGATTCAAATGAGGATGACAAGAAACAACTGTATAAAAGATCAACCTCACAAACATTAGTCTGTGCATGCAACACAAAAGTTGGAAATACACATTCAAAAGAAAAAGCTGTAATGTATAATACATGGGAACAATAACTTCTTATCATGATATTTTCACTATCCATATTATTTTGGAATGTAAATGGTCTTACAGGTATATGCAAAAAGGTAAGAACTAGAACTAGATTAATAAATGCAGAGTCCAATAGCAATGCTACAGGAGGCACATTTGCAAGGAAGTGAACATGTCAATTTGATAAAGAAAGGATTTCAAGATGGATATTCAGCATAATCTGAGGAAAAAAAGGAAAAGGGAGTAATTATACTAATTCCTACAGAAGATCCAATAGTGACAGATGGAAAAATAATAATAATGGTAGATTTGTGGTAGTAAGTGACTATTGGCAATGGAGGACTATGTATATATTTATATTCCACCAAAAAATGCAATTATGCAGCTTAAGAAACATTTAGTAGAAATAATCATTTCAGCAAGGATTTTTACTTATAGGTGGGGAATGGAACTTGGTTTACAACAGTTAGGCTGTATCTGAGGGACTTACAAGATAAAATATAACAAAAAGAGTAGATTTCTGAAGAATTTATGAAATAATTTGGTATAGAAGACATGAATATTAGGAACTCTGAAAAAATTGACATATAATACCCCAAGGTACAATAACTGGGCCAGACTAGATAGAAATTACATTTCAGAGGACCATGTGTATTTAATTGAAAGCTTACAAACACATACAATAACTATTTCAGATCATGCATGAATAAAATGAAGAGTAATTAAGTAAAAGTGAGACACTGGTGCTTTCCCACCTACCGGATAAGCAGGGAATTCAAGGAATGGGTTAAAAGTGGAAATTATTTCAGAATTATTACTATAGCTAGTGTGCGGGACAAAATGAAAACAGAGTTTAAAATAGGGTAGAAATTAAAGAAATATGGTTAAAAGGGAATTTGAATTATTTAGAGAGGCTGACAAAGGCTAATGTAACGCAGAATGCAGAGAAATGTAAAATCAAGAAACAGCACAAATGGAAATATTTATGGAAGACTTAAGGATGACAAGGTTAGAGGTACATGAGGCTCAACAAGTAACTGTTAAAATAGGAGGAGATGAGATAAAAATATTGATGTATAATCAATCTGAAGGAAAATCTCCACTAACAGATGGTATTTCTGTGGAAGTCTGAAAGTTAGGAGAGAAGAAAGTGATAAAGATCTGGAAGGGTTTAACAGTATATTAAAAGTAGGGGAAACAGCAACACCTTGGAAGATAGCTGTATTGGCTGTAATACCCAAAGATGGTAAAGACCAATCTAACCCAGCTTCATATAGACTCATTTCAATTTTAAACTATGATTATAAAGCATTTATGTCTATACTAGCTAAAAGAGTGACAAAGATGTTGCCAAAATTGATATAATTTTGTGGAGGGCAGGCAATCATTTGACAACATTAATAGTTCAATGATAATATGGATGGAAGCAGAATGTAAGAACATACCACTACTGTTGGTGGGTCTTGATGCAGAGAAAGCATCTGACAGAGGAGGGCAATGAAAGCATTTGCATTCCTTGATGCAACAATAAGGTTAATTAGGAGGCCATATGAAGGATTGGTGCAAGAATTAAAGTGGGAGGGGTCATCTCTGATAAGTTATCTCCGAACAGAAGAACCAGGCAGGGATTGTCCTTTTCTCCCTTTGTTATTTGCTTTATATTTAGAGCCATTAGCAAAGAAAACATGGGACTCAGAAATTCAGGGATATAACAGATATGTTAATCAAGAAAAGTTGGCTTTATTTGCAGATGACATTTCTTTGTTCCTGATAAAACTAGTAAAAAATATCTCAGTGCTAGGAACACTTTGAGACAGTTTAGAGTCTTTTAAGGATATAAAATTAATCAAGATAAAGCAAAAGCTACAGCTGTAAATTATGTACGCACACATGAATTGGTTCAGCAATACCCATATTTATGGGGACAATATATATGATACAGGGTCTATATTACACTATCGAATGGACTAAATAGCGAATGCTATTTAGTTGATCTGATATTGTCGAAATGGCAAAATAGCTAAGTCAGGGAACATCGAATTTTTTTCCCCTGGGAAAAAATTCAGTGGGCCGTCTTCGGGACTTTGCCATTTCTTCCACTAGGGTGTGATCTTGGCGTTGGTATATTTAAGTAGGGGGGGGTGTGGGGGCAGAAATTTGTGTTTTTTTTTTTTTTTTTTTATGGAGCAGTGAATATTTTCCCTGGGGAAAAAATTGCTGTTCCGTTTGTTCGATATTTTGTTTCAATATTATCGGTATGATGAAATAGCGTTCGCTGTTTACATCGTACGATAATATGATGTAGACGCTGATAAAGTATTTACGAGTATGGATTAAATAAGGCTTCTGTTAGGGCAGCTAAGGATATAAGGGAAGAGAGTGAACAAAAGATAATACAAAAACTGAGAAACTGGAAGCTGTTTATGGCTATGGATAGTAAGATGCAGCAGTGAAAATGTTTTATTTTCTTTAGTTTTATATACAGGTCAGGCATATTTTTATCAACTAGAGATGAAGTTGTGGACAATAATTAATAAAGAGTTGAAGGAATTTATCTGGGAGGGGAAGAGAGAAAGAGTTAAGTGGATAAGTTGATCCTTCCAACTGAACAAGGTGTTATAGGATTACCTAATTTGAAGGGATATTTTAGAGCTACACAGTTAAGGCTTATGTACATAACACAAGCAGAAAGTTATAATTCAAAGGGGAAGGGGGTAATGGTGAAGCAGAGGAGATTTCAGGAAATAAGGACAGAGTGGGATTTTGGATACAGATCCTTAAGGAGAACAGCAGCAGCCATACAGAATATTATACTCATAAAGTAACACAAGGAAGAGAAGGGAGAATTTGCAGCTAGGGATGCCTGCAAGTAAGGGTACAAAGAATAAGGGTAGAGTAGGTTAGAAACTACTGGAGAAAACTGGCAAAGGAACCAAGTTATTGGGAGTAAATAACTAAGAAAGAGAAAGGTAACAAAGTGGGTTGAGGCCAAGAAGACATTTGGACTGCAGGCTAGAGACTGCCTTCCCTACCAGGGATTCATATCAGAGTAAAGGCAAACAAAAAGGGATATGGGAATTCTAGGTAAAAAGCCTGCTCTGATAAAGTTTTTAGTTGAATCTAGAACAGAAGCTGCTGTGAAACTCCTTATATATTAATGTATGTTTGCCTATGTCTTAAGTGCGACTTTAATAAAGATGTTTACAAAATTAATCTTCCACACAGTTAGCTGTAAATATTTTAGACAGGGGTATATTAAATTCAACTGGTCTTGTGTGAGTAGATCCAACTCTGAGGAAGTTTGTGATTACTGCCCTTGGCCAGTTCCATAAGAAGAGAGTACTACTGTTGCCTGGGCCAAAAGGGAGTCACCAGAATGATTTTAGCAGAGTCCTTCTGAACCTTCGGAATTACTCTGGAAACCACAGGCAAGGATGGAAAAGCATAAATGTACATTATCAACTAGGAGAATGAAAAGCATCTGTTTTCCAGGCCTGTCTGCAATGAGTCCTCATGCAGAATTTGGTTAGTTGTCTGTTCTGAAAGGAGGAGAACAGATCTCTCTGAATTGTTCCCCAGAAGTGGATCATATCCTGGAAGACTCCTCCATTCAATTTCCATTTGTGAGGGTCTTACCTGGTCCTGTGCAGTTTGTCTGCCATCACATTTTGCTCTGACAGAATGCAGAAGTCTAACAGAGTTAAGCAATGCTTCAGAGCAACCACCCAAACTACAACAGCTGTCCTGCAGAGAGAGAGTAAGAACTAGTGCTCCCCTGTTTATGTACCACAACACTGTGGTCTTGTCCGCAATTACC
This sequence comes from Protopterus annectens, assembly GCF_019279795.1. NCBI lineage: Eukaryota > Metazoa > Chordata > Ceratodontiformes > Protopteridae > Protopterus > Protopterus annectens. The sequence continues at coordinate 873,381,021 of NC_056739.1, read as the reverse complement.
TCCAGAGGTTCAGTGGACCACAAATGATGAAGAGATTCTATAACATGAATCATAACTAACATCTATTTCACATTTATGTGCTTTGGCCGGTCTGTTTTGTTCCAAAGATGTGCATGTTTATCCCAATTGATACAGCACCTCAAGCAAAATCTGATGTGTCTATTGTCACAGATTGAGCAGGAGTTGGAAAAGAGAATGGGAAACCTTTAGTCATGGAAATTTGATTTCTCCACCGAAGCAGTTCTCTCACTTTTCACAAATCCCAAGATAGGAATAAGAAATTCCAAGTGGCGAGAATGTTGGATCAACATAGTTTTTTTGAAGAACCATTAGATTTTTGTCACATGCAATCTAGCAAGAGGAATCGATATAATCAAGGATGCCATGAACACTCGAATCCTGAGACTGACTGAAGAAACTATGGAACACTTCCAGATTCAAGTCCACTTTCTCCTGAGTTAGGAATGTCTTTTGCAGGAAAGAATCTATAAGCATCCTAAAAACACTATCCTTTGAGAAAGACTTAAGGAATATTTTTGATATTTATTCTGAAAACACAGGCTGAAAAGGTGATTTGTAACCCATGTAAAGGACTCCTGACACCAGAAAAAACTCTGCAAAGATAAACATGTTGTCTAAATAAGGAAATGTGTGAAATGCCTTCAGTCTGCATTGAGCTATCTCTGGAGGTAGGCACTTTGGGTTATTTGCAACTCCGAGGGTGTTTACAAACTGTAATACAAAGAACTGATAATATGACCCAGACACAGGAAAATCTGAAGAAGCCTTTGAATTCTGTGGCAATGGGAATGTGATGATAAGCATCTTTCAGGTCTAGAGTTACCATAAAACTCTGCACAGGAATGAAAAGTAACAGGCTCTGTAAATATATATATATATATATATATATATATATGTGTGTGTGTGTCCGTGTATGTGTACACCCAGGTGCATATGCAGATCTTACATTTTAGACTTACAAAGCTAACTATTATACTTTCAAATATTTACTGCCTGATAACACAACAGAAGACAACAAAGTCAAAAACATAAAAGGATAAGTACAGTGAAAGTATATAATCGGTGAGTGACCTTTGTAAGTGGAACTTCACCTAAACCTAAATCAGATTCTCAAGTTCAACACAAGAACTTGAAATGGAAATTCAATATTCACAATCAATTTAATTTTCTTTAAGACTTTTTCTGAATGTCAAGATAATGGTCTCACCTAGGAAGTACAGCCTGTATGAATGAGGTCCTTCGGGATCATTTTTCTTCACAAAATAAAAGTCATGTGGTGCCTTGGGCATCAAGAACTCATGAAACTTCTGGCTGTCACCAAGAATATATCTAAGAAGTGTCCTGGAATACCTCTCTACGTAGAAGGGTTCAAGTTCCTGGGGTTCTCCTGTGTCTATGTCTTCAGCATCTACACTTCCGAATATCTCAGAAGTTTGATGTTCTGTTTCCATCGCTGCTGCCATGATTTAACCTGTTAAAAACTATGACATGAAATGATATGAAATGGCTTGTAAGCAACAAATGAAAAATGATGCACCGTATAAAATCATGAAAACACTAATAAAGGTATGCAAAGACAACTTAAATTTCAGAAACTGTCATGATGTGGACACTAAAATAAACAGTGTAACTTAGGGTCTGAAGTGCCTGGCCACAACCACAGTGATCATGATTAAAGCACACCTTACCACTTAACTCAGTAAATCATAAATATCTTATTAGAGTTTTTAGAGCTATACTAGGCCTGTGTTTTCAGTCTTATAGCTGCTACATTTCCACACAGAGCTGTCAGCTTCATACCCTTACAAACATGCTGCTAGGTTTTACCATCAGTTAGCAGACTTCAGAAGCAAGGGCTTCTGTTCACTTCAGCGTAAAAGCTAAATACTGAATTGCAATATATGCCAATTTTAAGATGCTTGCTGCAATAGACTAAATGATTTGACTTCACACTATAAGAAACTGTAGTTAACGTCATGTAAGTATAAAATGCAATGAATGTTAGACGACATGGGCAGCTCCCTAACACCATTACCATAGTAGAGCAAGTCTGAAATGCCATAAACTCAATGTAATGACTATAACAACTATGGGCATTACATAAACTCAGTGCAATAACTATTGTCATTACATAAACACAATGTAACAACTACAGTAACTACCTTATACAACACACATGCCTAAAATATTTTCTGTTTTAGTGTTTATTAGGCAGTCAATGGACCAAAAGATGCTTAGAAAAAAAATATTCCTCCACTGGATAATTCAAAGTACTAAAACATAAAAAAAGATCTGCATTAATCATTTCACATAAGTCAGTATAACAAATACAACTCCATCAGTATTAAATGGATTAATGCTAATCTCTGTCTGACAACTGATATACAATTACTGGGACAACATTCATGGATGTACTCCCGTACTGTAATGCCCTCACTGTTCAGCTAGGACCCACAAAGCTGTCTGTCTCCGTTAGACTTTGATTTCCATTTTCTAGTAATTGCTTTTTTGGCAGCCACCATAGTTAGACTCAGCAAGGCCTTATTATGCCTAGGTAATTCCGGTTCTGTATCATAGCTCAGAAAAATCATTTCCCTAAATACACCAATTTGCTCACCCAGTACCTCCGATAGAGTAGTCTGCAAAGAATCTTTAAAGGCTGCCAACTCATTACACTCCCAGAAAATATGCTCCCAATTACCTCTTTCTTCCCATTCATACCTCCAGTATTTGATGTCTACCTGGAGTCTACTTAGGATATAAAACTATCTAAGTAAACATTTCCAATCTTAAATCTTCTAGAATTTGGTGCATATTTGGGAGACATACATATATCCCCTATTGTTTCTTTGTGAATTGCTTATCCAATCTCTCTTCCCAAACCTTTCTAACCTCCTTTGATTGATGTTTATAGTTATCATGCAATATTTTATATGGTCTACTAATTATTCCTTTTTTAACACCACCTTCTGTTTTAGATTCTACTAAAAACTCTACCAGTGCTAGTTTTTCATTTAGGACCCCGCTATTTCTGTCTCTTTGCCTATATCTGATATCAATCATTGATAGGGAATGCAATCTCTAGCCTGCAGTCCTAATAAATTCCTGGCCTCTTCCCATTCTATTACCCTTCCCTCTCTAAGTATTTGCTCCCAATATATTGGTTCTTTTGACAGTTTTCTCCAATAAATTCCAGCCTCCTCTTGCCTACTGTCAGCACCCCTAGTTGCAGTCATCCTTATCGGCAGAATCTTTCTCCACTCCCATCTTGTCTTAGTTCTTAGAATACTTTCTGCTACTTTATGAATATAATATTCTGTATGATTGCTGAACCAATTCAAGTGTGTGTACATAATTTACAGTTACTGCCTTTGTTTTAGCTTCACTAATTTTGTATCCCGAAAGAATATGAAACTGTCTCAAAATGTTCCACAGCAATTAAATGCTCTTTTCTGGTTTTATCATGCATAACATAATATCATCTGCAAATAAGGCCAGATTTTCTTGACTACCATACCAATTACATCCTTGAATTTCTGAGTCCCTTTTTTGTTTGCTAATGGTTCTAAATATAATGCAAATAACAAAGGGGAAAGGGGTCACCCCTGCCTGGTTCCTCTGCTCAAGTGGAAATTATCAGAGAGGAGCACACCCACTTTAATTTTCATCTCCAATCCCTAATACATCTTCCTAATCAACCTTATAATTTTATCAGGGAATGTGAATGCTTCCATTGCCCTGGTCATAAAGTCACAAATTACTCTGTCAAATGTTTTCTCTGCATCAAGACTCACCAACAACAGTGGTATTTTCTTATATTCTACTTCCCTCTGGATCATCAATATGTTCTGTTAATGTTGTCAACTGTTAGCCTACACTCCACAAAACCACCTGATTCATAGCTATCTAGTTTGGCATCACATTTGCCATTCTTTTACCCATTACAGTAAGCACTTTTAATCATGGTTTAGTATTGAAATGGGCCTGTATGAAGTTAGATTGGATGGGTCTTTAACCCTCTTTAGGTATTACTGCTACCATCGCTTTCTTCCAGGATGTTGGTACTTCTCCTACTCGTAAAATACTGTTAAACAAAAAAACTTCCAAATCTTTTATCATTTGTTCCCTCCTAGATTCCAAACTTCCACATTAATACCACTTATTCCTGGGGACTTTCCTGTGGCTTGGTTACAAGATCACATTTTTATATCATCTCCTCCTATCCTGTTAGTAATTGAGCCTCATATACCTCTATTCTTGGCATATTTAATTCTTCCATAAGCATTTCCATTTGTACTTTTTCTTGACTTCCGTATTTCTCTTCCTTATACAGACTTTCATAAAATTTCTGATATATTTCCAATACATCAACAAAATCTCTTGCTATCTTCCTTGTTACAGGGCCCTATGCTTGGCTACAGCCCTTTCTACTTTCTGTTGCCTGAGTGGCTGTGCTAAAAGTTTTTCTGTTCTAGAGTTTTTAATCAAACAATAGTTGCTTAACAGCAATCTTTGCTAAACTCAAAACTATTATCAAGGCAATTCCTTATTTTATAGACAACAAACTCTCCTCTCCTTCACAAAATCCAAAATACAACTCTGACCCAAAGAAACCACCGACTGTGATTAACAAAGAAGACAACCAAGTAAAACAAAATGTCTTTATTTTCTAGTGCTTCGGTGTTTCCACCTTCAAGGAATATCAAATAAAAAGATACAAAGCATGTACTCATATATATATATATATATATATATATATATAAAAACACATTCAATTAACATCACACACCCATTAATTAAACAATGAATTTCTATCTTAAAGCAAACATTTCCAATTTAACTCATTGTTTAAACAGGTAGGTGTCATAGTTTTATACTTTAAAATAAAAATGAACTCTTTATATACTAACTTTTGTTTTAATAAATTTTCATCATTGCCTAAACATTTCACAGTTTCTGAAACAGTACCCTGTAACAAAGTCACATCACTGTTGTGAAACATCCTAACGTGTAAGGCAATTACTTTGTCTTCTCTCTTGTTTTTAACATCCCTGACATGTTCCATGAACCTGACACGAAATTCTCTCTTAGTTTCCCCTATATAATAAAGCCCACATGAACATTTAAGTGCATATATTACCCCTTTACTTCTACACGTATATGTGTCTCTATGTTCAAATTTAATCCCATTTATATTATTAAATGTATTGACAATATCTGCAAAAATACTGCATCTATAGCAGCATACTGTGCCCCGACTTAAACTTATCCTTGGTATATCTATTTTTGGCATATGAAATTTCCCATGAACAACCATATCCTTCAAGTTCCTGCCCCTTTTATAAGAACAAAAATGGTTTATTAGGAAGAATAATTGCCAAAACTCTGTCTTCTAACAGATATTTCCAATAATACTCTATCAGAACTTTCACCTCCTCACTTTTTACATTATACACAAATACGTAATAAATCGCATCTCCTTTTTCTCTATTTTGTTCATCAGCTCTTCTAATTTGATGCTTATTCCTTCCTCTATATCCATTTACATCCCTATCCATACCTATCTCATTCCTTATTCTAATTTGGGCCTGTTTCAAAATACATGGGTCATAGCCCCTTTGTAAAAACATATAATTTGTCCTTTCCATCTCCTTTATTAACTCATTCTTCTCACTACATAACCTAAAAACACGTACTAATTCACCATAAGGTAAAGCCTCCAACAAATGGGGGGGGGGGGATGACAACTTGAGGCATGTAAATATTGGTTACCGTCCATAAATTTCCTATGAATGTTGGACGAAATATTCCCATTTTTCCATGCCTTCCAAAATAAGGTCTAAATACACCACCCTGAAGTCCATCAAATGCTAGACCATAAGGGTTCCTATGCATAACTGATATAAAGTTGTCTACTTCTTCTTCACCCCCTTCACATATAAATATTAAATCGTCTATGTAAAAAAAATAAAAATCTACATATTTTTTCATAAAATCCAAATTAAATAAAAACCTTTTCTCAAAAAAAGACATAAAAAGGTTTGCATACATGGGCAAAAGCTGCTCCCATTGCTGTACCCTGTTTCTGTCTATATAACATATTATCAAAATAAAAATAGTTATTTTTTAAACAAAAATCTACCATACTGATTACAAAACAAGCTAAAGGACTATCGCCCAAAAAAATACCTTATCGCCTCCAAACCATCTGTATGTTGGATAGAGGTATATAAGCTCTTGAATTCCTTATTTTATGTTTGTCATTCTGCAGTTGCTCCTCTTCTTGTTCTGTGATAGTTCCCCTATTCTGCAATACTTTGTCAGTCCCTCTAAATAAGTCTTGTTACTTCTTAACTATATCTCCCTAACAGCTTTTTTGTTAAGTGTTTAGGTGTCTAGTTACAGCTTTTGTGTTACATGCATACACTATTTGGGAGGTTGATCTTTTATACAGTTGTTTCTTGTTAGTTATATCCATTTAAATCATTGTCACATATTACAAAATGTTTGTTTTATTGAAAACCCTCAAAAAAAAAAAAAAAAAAAAAAAAAACACTCTCAATACCCCTAAAGCCTATTAAGTTAATACTAACACAAAAAGCTACGTTCATTTTCAAATACTGACGTTTCACACTCCTATAGGAACAGGTCTCCCAAACTGACATCCACACTCACAGACTTGGGTTAACCTGAAGGAAATGTTATCTGCGCTGAGAAGCATGGTACATCCTGTGCTTCTACTAAGTGCTGTCTGGTTTTGTCATATCTTCATAGCTCTCCCAAATGGGAAAACACTCGAATGCATTCAGAAAACATTATCTCTCAGCCATTTCTCTTTATCAGGTCATCTCCAAAGAGACATAAGGACCAGATACAGAGTTGCTACTAAACATATATTTATTTGCTAGTAAAAAAAGCTTTATAATATTCAATGCTCTTTTTTTATTTACTTGTTTACTTTTAAAAATAGATCAAGCTCATGCCTGCTTCTCGACATTTCCTGAACAGTGGAATAAATTTACTCTTCTGCCTGGTGTATAGTGATTAATCATTCTCCACAAACACTCCGCTGTATCCCACTTTTAGTACTTGGGCCTTCTGCCATAGTTTTGTCAGAATCAATTCCTTATGCTGGAAGGATTGCATCTTTACAATTAAAGGTCAGGTTGCTTTCGCATAGCTAGGTTTGGCGCATACACACAATGTGCCCTTTCAATTAACAACTCCTGTTGTGGAATACCAGTCCAGTTGCTTATTTGTGATTTCATAAAATTAATACAGTTTGTTCCTTCCACATTGGCTGGTACAGCAGAAAATCTCAGGTTCTCCCTACACGCTCTGTCCTCTAATTCTATTATTTTGTGCACCATCTCTTCTTGAACAATCTCATATTCAGACAGCTTTTTCTTTATTTCAACCTCTATTATTCCAGTTTTACCACCTTAGCTGAAGATATGTTTAAAGCTTCTTCCATTTTTCCAGCCTTTTGTTATTTGAGTTGATATAATCCATCAGTGTTTCATTTATTTTAATCCAGTCTGTGTGCAGTTTTCTTATACTTTTCTCTTTCTTACTGGAAGTCATGTTTGGAGCTTGCACTGCTTTTTGCTGAATAGCTGCAGTATTCTTCCCAGTCAGTGTCTTTTGTAGCTGATTTTCTTTTAGGCCCTCTGTATTTCTTTCTTCCTGCCATCCAGGCAGTGCACTTACTAGCCAGTTACTGAAATTTACCCAGAAATACAAGTCCACTGGCTTTCTCTGTTGAGTTTCTGTTTTACATTGGGACAGACAGAATTAAGGTGTTACTCAATGTACAGCCAACTTGGAAGTCAAAAAACAGAAATGGGATGTTGCCCAGCAAAGCAAAAAAAAAAAAAAAACCTCCCTCACCAATGTAAACAAGCAACTGAGGGGACTAATCAAGCCCAACAATGCCAAATTTGAGATATAAAAAAATCCCAAGCTAAGGAAAACCATAAGGCTCTCTTCAGGTATGTCTGCAACCTAAAGGCAACACCCAATGATGAGCAATATTAATGGTGAAATGGGAAAAAGGGGTTGAAGATGGATGGATAGAGCCATCTATATGGAGCCAGAGGATATAGCAAATCCACTAGCCAATAAATTTAACTCCAATTGTGCCCCCATCACTGCTAGTCACCCCTCAGGAAATACTACCCCTATCATTTCTCCACCAACAATCATTAGGGAGCAATTCCTCACTTTGTTCTCTAAGGTCAAGAGCACTGCTTCAATGGACCTGCAAATATCTCAGGATGCCTCTTGAATGTGGGCAAGGCCTGCTAGAATCTTTATTCACCCATTACCTCCAGACAGGTTTTATGCTAAATGAATTGAAGATTACAGTCTACACAAATGGGAGCTTCCACAGAACCAGGAAACTACAGACCCATAAGTCTGACTAGTCTCGCATGCAAGGCCATGGAAAACTCATCATGGATCTGATACACAATGACATAGGAAACCTACAAACATGAGACCCTATCCAGTTTGGTCTTGCCTACTTAACCTGGTGGACTTTGAGAAGGTCACTAAGCTATGGATGTGGGCAAAAACAATACACACTGCCTATCTCAACCTGGTCAAGGTGCATGACACAATACCTCACTTGGGCATTCTAAATAAATCAAAAACAACTGAGCATAAATAAATGTCACCTAATGGATAGCCAGCTGGCTCACTGAGAGGAGACAAGAAGTTGGGAAAGGTGAAGCCACCTCCACAAAGAGGTCAGTTACTAGCAAAGTCCCATAGGCATCAGTGCTGCAACCTCTCCTTTTTGGCATCTACTTCTGCGAAGTTCGAGTACGTTTGAAGATGACTGCAAAATAGGCAAGGTCAATGAATCCCCAAAAAACACAGATACCCTTTAAGATGGCCTGAAACAAACAAACATCTGGTTCCAGAGCCAAGAAAACTCAAAGCAAAAAAATGCATAAAAGTTCCCTTTGGAAAGACAATCACCTACTATAAAGTACCACACTGATAATATACCCAGTGGTCAGGGATGTGGAAACGCATGTTGGCAGTAATCTGGCCTTTGACCACCATGTGTCTACTGTGGTATGAAAATCATTCTAAGTTGCACAACTCATAAGTAAGGCTATGGGTACACATGCATACCGATTGACATGTAACTCATAAGACTATACATATTAACGATGACTCATAAGAATGGTAATGGCTGATAAAGCTTACCAAACAAGAAACACGTGTTACTCAAAGCACTACGCACACAAAGCATATGCATCCTGTAAAAGTTGACACTGATAAGGCTTTCTGGGAGCAGGTCTGATAGTGAGTGGTGTCGGACATCATTGCTGATGGTGGCCAACTTACAAAATGACTGCACAATGATCAAAAGTTTAAATTCAGCTACCCCAGTATGAAAACAGAAACTGAGAAAAAGGAGTGCTGCTGAAACTGTATTTTGGGTAAAATACACCACTTATAATCTACACAGTCAATGTGAGTCAAACATTATATAATTCATTCAATTCCTGCCTTCCTTTAAACCTCATTCCTCTTCCAAAACATTATTCTGAATGCACCATTACCACAATTCACATTTATTTCTACATAATTTACTCATACTCTTTTGCAAAAGATCCCACTTCCAGTTCTTTTATTTCTGTTACTATATTGACTACTTTTAGTACTGTTGGTTTAGACTTTGCTTTCCTTTTTCTAGTAACTGCTTTTTTTATGGCAACCACCAGAATTAAACTCAGCAAGGCCTTACTATGCCTATACAATTCTGATTCTATACCACTGCTCAAAAAATCAGTTCATTAGTTACATCAGTTTGCACACCCAGTATTTCTGACAAAATAGTCTGCAGGGAATTTTTAAAGTCTGCCAACTCATTACACTCCCAAAAAATATGTTCCCAATTACTTCTTTCCTCCCCATCTCACCTCCAACATTAACCCAAACCTTTCTAACCTCCTTGGATGGATTCCTATAGTTATTATGCAATACTTTATATGTCCTACTAATTATCCCCTTTTTAACAGCAATTTCTGTTCTAGATTCTACTAAAAACTTTATTGTATAGGTATTTCACTTAGGATCCATCTATTCCTTTCACTTTGCCTATACTCTGATTATCAATCCTTGAATGGGAAGACGATCTCTGGCCTGCAGTCCAAAGGAATTCTTGGCCTCTTCCCAGTCTATTACCTTTTCCTCTCAAATTATTTCCTCAAATACGTTGGTTCTTTTTCCAGTGTTCTCTAGTAAACTTCAGCCCCCCTCTTTCCTATTCTTTGTATCCCTAACTGCTGTCATCCCTATTGGCAAAATCTCCTTTCTGCATTTCCGTGTTGTCTTAGTTCTTAGAATACTTTGACAATTTATGAATATAACATTCCCTATGGTCACTGCTATTTTCCATAAGGATCTGCATCTAAAATCCCACTCTCTCCTTATTTCTTGATCTTCCCCTCTGTTTCATCATCACCCCTTTCAACTTTGAATTATAGCTTTCTGCTTGCACTTTGTATAGGAGCTTTAAATGTGTAGCTCTGAAATATCCCTTCAAATCAAGTAATCCCAAACCACCTTCTTCTAGTGGAATGATCAACTTATCCCACTTGACATTTGCCCTCTTCCTCTCTCGGATAAAATCCTTCAACTCTTTATTAATTTCTATCTACAATATATCCTCTGGTTGATAAAAATATACCTGACCTGTGTATAAAACTAAAGGTACTAAAGACATTTTCATTGCTTCTATTTTACTATCTATATCCATAAAAAAGAGCTTCCAATTTCTCAACTTTTGTATTATCTTTTGTTCAGTCCCTTCCCACATATCCTTAGCTGGCATAACAGAAGCATTATTAATCCATACTCATAAGCATTTCATTTTATCATGTCCCCATAAATATGGGTATTGCTGAACCAATTTGTGTGTGGGTACATATTTCACAACTATCTTCATCAATTTTGTACACCTAAAAGCCTTGAAACTGTCTCAAAATGTTCCACAACACTGAACTGTCCTTTTTCTGGTTTTATCAGGTAAAAAAATAATATCAAATGCAAATAAAGCCAACTTTTCTTGATTATATAACCTTGAATTTCTGAGTCCCTTCTTTTCTTTGCCAGGTTCTAAATATAATGAAAATAAAGGGAAAACAGGACACTGCCATCTGGTTTCTCTGCTACAGAATTTTCACTTCTGATCATTCATATATCCTACTAATCAACCTTATTATTTTAGCAAGGAATGCAAATGATTCAATTGCCCTACTCATAAATTCTTATTTTACTTTGTCAAATGCTTTCTCTACATCAAGACCCACCAATAACAGTGTTATTTTCTTAGATTCTGTTTCCCTCTGGATCATGGTTATAGTATTGTCAAATGTTTGCCTCTCCTCCAAAATATGACACTGATCCATATCTATCACTTTTGGCATCTCCTTTGCCATCCTTTTAGCCATTATAAGCATAAACACTTTATAATCATGGTTTAGAATTGAACTGGGCCTATATGAAGTTGGATCTGATTGGACTTCACCATCTTTACGTATTACAGCCACAACAGCTTTCTTCCAGGATGTTGGTGCTACTCCTCCTTTTAAAATACTGTTAAGCAAAACCTTCCAGATCTTTAGCACCTTTTGCCCATAGCTTCCAAAGTTCCATGGGAATACCATCTACTGCTGGTGACTTTCCTGTAGATTGGTTATATATCACCATTTTTATCTCTTCTCCTCCTATCCTAACGGTTAGTAATTCAGCCTCATCTAACTCTAACCTTGGTATATTTAATTCTTCCATAAACATTTCCATTTGTACTTCTTGATTTCCATTTTCTCTACTTTATACAGATATTCTTAACATTTCTGAAATATTTCTAATACCTCTACAGGACCTCTGGTTATTTTTCCTTGTTACAGGCTCTCTCTGTTTGGCAACAACCCTTTCTACTTTCTGTTGCCTGAGCCGTTATGCTAAAAGCTTTAAAGTTCTGGAGTTATTATTAAAAAAAAAAAAAAAAAAAAAAAACAGTTTAACAGCAATTTCCAAACTCATGCATATTGTCCATGTAGTCCCTTATTTTTTGTTTAGCACTCTGCATCTGGCCTCTTCTTGTTTTGTGAGGTTCCCCTACTCTGCAACACATTTGTCAGTCCCTTTAAATAATTCTTGTTACTTCTTAACCATATTTCTTTTTCTTATTTTCTGCCATATTTTTAAATTCCACTTTCATTTTATCCCGTTTTTTAACTATATTTCTGAAGACATTTCTGTCTTTCCTAATAACCCCTGAATAATACCCACTACCCATGCCTTAAATTCCTCTCTGTTTAACAAATAGGTGGAGAAGCACTAGTGTCTCATTTTTATTTCATTACTCTGCATTTTTATTGCAGTTATTATTGGTGCATGACTTGAAATAGTTATTGGATGCATATCAAAACTTTCAATTAAATCTGGCCTCTTCCTGTTTTGTGAGATTCCCCTATTCTGCAGCACATTTGTCAGTCCCTTTAAATAATTCTTGTTCCTTCTTAACCATATTTCTTTTTATTTCCTGCCATATTTTTAAACGTCACTTTCATTTTATCCCATTCTCTAACTATATTTCTGAAGACATTTCCGTCTTTCCTAATAACCCCTGAATAATATTTATTTATTTATTTAACATTTGTTGATATACCCACTACCCATGCCTTAAATTCCTCTCTGTTTAACAAATAGGTGGAGAAGCACTAGTGTCTCATTTGTATTTCATTATTCTGCATTTTTATTGCAGTTATTATTGGTGCATGATTTGAAATAGTTATTGGATGCATATCAAAACTTTCAATTAAATACACATATTCCTGTGAAATATAATTTCTGTCTAGCCTAGCACAGTTTTTCTACCTTGGGGAATAATAAATAAATTCTCTCTCTCTATGTCTCTCCAAGCTCCTGCTACTGAATTCACATCTTCCAGACCAAATATTTTCATAAATTTCTACAAAACTCTACCCTCTCTTGTTACTGTTATATTTTCCCTTCTAGGCTCCACAGATGCATCCTCAGTGTTGCAAATCTAATGCCAGTCCTTACATAATAGTAATATTCCCTTCTGAAAACTGGTTATTTCTATCAGAATTTTCTTAAGCTCTACTGTAGCAGATTTAGGTGGAGTATAAATACATGCCAGTTTAATCCTCCTCCCTTGCCGGTAGCCCCTTACTACTACAAATGTATAATTATTATCTTTTTTCCCTCTTCTGTCACTACTGGAGCTAAGTACTCCCCCTTTCCTTTGTCCTAAAATATTCTCCACTGAATAACCATCCCAAACTCCTTTCTTTATGAAATTCACAAGCTAAGTTCTTTCCAAATGTGTGTCCTTTATCATAGCTATTTGCACCCTACATTTTAATATAGTTTACTTCTTCTTCTTTCGGCTTTTTCCCGGTTAGGGGTCGCCACCACGGATCACCTGTCCGCTTCATGATTGACAGTGGAGTTTTTACAGTGTTGAGTTATTTTTTATATATATATATATATATATATATATATATATATATATATATATATATAGTTTACTACTCTCTCTTTTTCCTTTACCACCATAACATATTAACTTAATAAAAACACACAAAACTATGTACATCTTCAAGTAACAAAGTTTAACCCACCTAAAAGGATCAATTGTCTCAGAGTGACAGCTACACTCACAAGTTTGACTTGACATGTAATGAAGGTTATCCATGCTAAGACGCATAGTACAGCCTGCACTTTTTCTTACACTAAGTGTTGTCTGTTTTTGTCTTATCTTTATTCCTCTCCTAGATATAGAAAACAACTTGAATGTTTAGAGAAATCATTATCTTTTAGCCACTGAAAGACTTGAGTATTGTGTTTTTAATGCCCGTATCAGCTTATCTCCATAAAAACATGAGTATCAGATACACAGTTACCTTCAGCTACAAACTTCCATGTTGTACTGTGAACATTTACTTGTTGAAAAAAACTTTTTTAAAACTACTTTTTGCTAAAGGAAAACTTTTCATTCCATTCCATTCTGTGTTCTTTTATTTACCTGCTCCCCCTTAAAACTTGTTATTAGATCAAGTCAAGGGCCATAATACAGTTGTTCCCCTATGCAAAACAAAGAAAAAACATATAAAGTTTACTTGTATTACATATTCTTTTGTCCTGGCTTTCTTCTCACTTTACAATGCAGTCCCTAACATTTCTTAAAATTGAACAAGAAGGGAAAAGGGAACCTATTCACTTTAGAATCTCTTACACACAAAAATAATTGAAAAAACTTTACTTAATAACATGTAATATATATCATGTTTTATATAAATACTATTAAGAACAAAAAACATTTTACTTACAGTTACCTCTTCCCTTCCTAATGATTTTCCAAACATTAATGACATGAAGTGGGGCATATGATTTTGATTTGCCAAGTAAACAAAGTCAAAAAGTCAAATAGTTCTAAGTTTTCTTGTTCTGCCATATTTCACAAACGTGAGTGATGCTTTATAATCCAATATTTATTAATTTTCAAGTTGCTGGCTTTCTTCCCATTGATTTCAATCTCCCAAGTCGAGTCTCTGTTTCATTTCCAACATACTCCAGCTTCTTCTAGTCAACTCCTGTACTTTCTCTCTCTCTCATTTTCTTATGGAACACTGAAAAAGGTTTTACTGGCATACTCTCTCTATGTGCTTTATGATCACATGAATTAAGAAGCAGAATCCCCTTCTGTATGATAGTTCAGTTTTTGATGAGCAAACTTTTGTATTTCATTCTTAGCGTGTTCTGCCTCAAAATATGAGTTTGACCTTCCAGGGAAAAATATTATGAAGAGAGTTGCATACAGAAGCTTGAATTTCATACTTGCTTCTCAACATTCCCTAATTACTGAAATAAATTTACCCTTCTTCTGCAAGTTGTACAGTGAGTTATCATTTTCAACACTCTACTATTTCCTTTCAGTACTTTGTTCTTCTGCCACAGTTTTGTCAGAACAGAATCAACTGTTTATGCTACTAGGATTGTAACTTTACTGTTAGCAATTGTGGCTGCTTTCTCATGGCCAGGTTTGGAGCATACACACATTGTGCCCTTTCAATTAACCACTCCTGCTGTGAAATACCAGTCCAGTTGCTTATTTGTGCTTTCATAAGATGAATGCATTCTCTTCCTTCCAGTTTCTCTGATGCAGCAGAAAATCTCATTTTTCCCTGTGTGCTCTGTCCTCTAATTCCACTATTGTTGAAACATCTCTTCTTGATCAGTGTCACATTCAGCCAGTCTTTTCTTCATTTCATCCTCTGATTTGTGTATATTTTTCAGCTCATCTATATATCTGTTTAAAGTTTCTTTCATGTTTTCCAGTCTTTTGTAATCTGAATTGACATTCTCATTGAGCGTTTCATTTATTTTAAATCAACTCTGAGCACATTTGACTTATTTTTTTTCCTTTAGATTACTGGAAGTCATGTCTTACACCAAAGCTGGAGTTTCAACTGCTTTTTGTTGAACAGCTGCAAGATTCTTCTCAGCTAGTGTTTTCTCCTCACCTTCTATGGTTGACTTTTTCAGGTTCTATAAAATTCTTCTTTACTGGCATCCAAGCAGTGCACTCACTAGCCAGTATGTAAAGTTTTCCGAAAATGACAAATTCACTGTCTTTCTCATCTGCGTTTCTGTTTTCCCACTGGGAGAACTGAAATTAAGCTGTTTCTCAGTATGCAGCCATTTTGAATGTCCATGAATTCTGCAGCTGTCTGTCAAAAAGTAGTTCAAGTTTCAGATTTAGTTCAACAGACAGCTTCCAGTAATTTTGGGGGGGTCAAATATACACAGAGGTGATTAAAATAAATGAAACATTCAAGAAATATATCAACTCAAACGACAAGAGGCTGGAAATAATAGAAGAAGCTTTAACTAGGTGTTCAGATGAATTTATAAAACCTGCAAAAAAGAAAAAAAAAGAGGCTCAAACGAAGAAAAAGCTGGCTAAGTATGAGGATTCTCAATAGCAGCTATTTACCAAAATACTGTAGTTAGCATACAAAGTCTGCAGAGAAAACCTGAGATTTTGTTCTGCACCAGAGAAACTGGAATGAATTTTATGAAAGCACAAATAAGCAACTGAACTCGTGTTCCACATCAAGCTTTATTAATTGAAAGAGCATATCAAGTGCACGCTCCAAACGTGGCCATGAGAAAGCAGCCAAGACCCATATTAAGATTCAAACAAACCAAGAACTTGCTAACCAATACAGCACAAAAATGCAGAAGGAAACAGTGACAGAATCCAGATCCACAAAACCAATTTATTGTGCAAACCACAGCAAAGATTTAGTGCTTTTGTTAAGACTGTAACAAAACTTCTTCAGAATCACAAAAAAACCTGAATTTACTAATTTAAATAACCCTCCCAAAGTGTCACATGACTAAAAATTGCCAATGGCAATGAATATATGTTTCTTAAAATGCTACAATCCATAAAAATATTAATGAAACTAATAATACATGCACCAAAAACAACAAAATATTAACTAAAGGAAATATTCAAACCTTATAAGACAATAAAGTACAAAACAAATGTCGGGAAGGCATAGTGGCAGAAATCAATTTCTCGCATAAACTACATGGACATATATTCAAGGTGTATAACTCTATAAGCCCTTCGGCACGACAGAAGCAATAATCCACATGCAATAGTCAGTCTCTCACATAAGCTGCACGAGCCTATGTTAAGATATATTACTCTCTTTCGAAAAGCCTTTCGGCACGACAAAAACAATAATCCACAAGCAGTATTCATTTCACATGGGATATTCAAGAATGACTCCTGCTCTATTTCAAAGAGCTTTATTGAATGTAAAATAGGCTAGCGCTTCCACCCAAAGGCTTCCTCAGGCCATGGCAGGAGTCATTCTAATAGAGCAAGGCAGCCGTGATGAATGGATCTTCTAGTTGTTGTCAGGTCAAAGAGAGAATGCATAATGCTCCGTCTCACTAAGAGACTTCTCAAAATAATATCTAAAACATTGCTGCTGGGATAGCTTCCAGAATATCATCACTTCTCGTCATCTGACTCCTACTTCCCAGGCAAAACAACCACTGATGGCAGCTGGTAGCATTTAGCATCTATCTGTAAATGTACATAGACAAGGGCTTCTCCTCAGATCTCTGGCTGATGGTGGAAGTCATAAAACAACTGCATTCCTTCATGCATTCAAGACTAGTAATTAGCTCACACTAAAAACAATACAGAAAGTTTCCTAGTACAGACACTGTGTATGTTGATGCACTTAAAACTGAAAGATTCCATCTTTTATGGCCTAATTTTAGTTAATTTTCTGAAGTTTGCTGGACTAAAGTTAACGTCCTGTATTCCAGTTTCCACTGTTAAAATATATACATGTAAACAGTTACAACAGTGCGTGCACATTTCTGTTCTCTTCCAGTAGGGAACACTGTGGATCCATTTTAAACACAAGCATTTTACAAATACCTTTTTAACACACACACATCTGTAAAAGCAGTTTGATATATACATATAGTTCTAATACATTTGTAATACAGCCATCTTATATAAATCATTTCGATATTCACCGATGACATATAATTATTTACAAAATTCTAGCTACCTGTGCTGGCAGTATCTCCTTTTGTCGAAGTTGCTATAATGGGAGAGTGACACATGTTTGTTGTAGGGTCAGTGGAATGATACTGCATGGCAAGACCAAGGCTCAAGATATTGCCAAGTATAGTATTACCTCAGGAGGCAAACCAACAACACAGAACTGGAAGAAGGGTTTCTGGTAACCCTTTTGGGGGAAGATGAACAGACCTTCACACTTAGCAGAGGCTTGGATATAGGAGCTGGGCTGAAGATAATTCCCCAAATGTCTGTAGTAAATGCATCAGGTAAGTAACAGCACATACATTTCACACATGAGAAGGGGTTCTTCAGCAGAGCACCTATGCATATCTATTCCCTAAGCACAATGTAGCTACAATGGTGACAGCCTGCTTCACAATGTTTGTATGTGCCAACATGGTAGTCACATAACTGGCCTGTACCAGTATGTGTGTCATGGATGGGGGAGGGGGGCATATGTTATCTTGATGTGAAGATTCCAGCACTACAGGACAGAACTTGTTAGATGTCAGCAGGTCACATGTGGCTGATGATGATGCCAGCATTTATTTGGTACTTTCAAATGATGCAGTGGCACTTTCCGTAATGCATGCATTGGAGGGCACAAACACATCCCTCACAAATGAGGTGATGACAAAGGTAGAGGCCAAAACTCCAGTGTCATCTGTGTTTTAACAATGATGTCTTGTCAGAATAAGCCCCACATCCTAAGTCAGGCTACTGACGACTATGGACAGCATCCATCAGCCACACCGCTTCCAACATGCATGCACCTACAACAGTTTGCTGTCAAAACTACTGGTCATTCACTGACCAGGGTACTACACTTGGCATCAATACGTGGATAAGCATGTCAGTGATCCAAGCACAGACTCACTAAACACACATTAGTAGACACACAGGAAGCCTTTTCCTCTGTTGAAACTTGGTTATCCAATGCCCAATTAATACTCAACCCAAACAAAACTAAACTACTCATCTTCAACCCACAAAGCATACTCAAAACAACTCTCACTTTAACATCACAGCAAAAGACAACACCACTATATACCCAGCTGAACACACCAAATTGCTAGGAGTGGAAATAAACTAAAATTTGACATTCACATATCCATGACCATAAAAAAGTCCACAAAAAACTAAGAGCGTTATACAGAAATAAGCAAATTCTCACCAAAGCAGCAAAGATTTCAGTAGCAAATTCCCACCTTATCTCCACCCTACTTTATGCTTCTCCAATATATACCAACCTAAGGCAATGCAATCTAAACAAGCTAGAGACCTGCTACAACAACATCGCTAAATTCGCCACAGGGGCATCCTACCATAGTCACCACTGTCTCTCACTTGCTGAACTGGGCTGGCTTGAACTCCCTCACCTCCTTCAGTGGTATCAACTCTCACTCGTCCACAAACTAGTAAACCATCCACTAAATGTCCCATCCCTCCAGAATCTACTCCAACCCTATCGCACCACCAGACCACTAAGATCCAGCAACAAAAATCACTTGCAGATCACTAAAGCCAATAACTCTGCTGGTGAAGCACTATTATCTTGCACCATAGCCAAATTATGGAACTCCCTTCCACCCACAATTACCACCATACCATCATGCACCCACTTCAAAACTTTACTAAAAGCGCACCTAAAAACATGCTGGCTATGCCCTTGCAACTCCAATCTAATATCACCCACCCCATCCAACCATTACCTTTCTTTCCACTCCACTAACTACCTTGATTATAGCAAGCTCAGATGCTCATAAGCCTAATACTTATTATACAGCAGGAACTTCTTATTGTAACGTTTGTTAATGTCTGTTATGTACTTCACAGATAAAGATTCTAGTTGTCTACTAATGTACTATGTTCTTCATCTGTAAATATGTTGTAAGTAATTGCCATGTTAAATTGCTAATCGTTATGTAATCCAATGTAACTACTGTCTGTTTATTTTAACTGTGGAGCTTTTCACCCCGGGCCTCTGCTGAAAATGGACCTACGTCCAGTCGGACACACCCGGTCAACAAATGTAAATAAATAAATGACCAGTGTACAGCATGGCCTGCATGCACTATGGGACAACCTGTAGTATATACAGAATGATATAGTATATAGGGACTTGCGGCAAACATGCTTAGTCAAATAAATGGCAGTTAACATGACATCCATTGGTGCAGTCATGAAGCTTGTAGCAAACGCACTTCATTGTGCGCTCATCAAGGTTGCGCTCGAGGAGGGTCAGCGAGGTGCTTCTGTAGGCCATATCAGCAATGCCTGTACAATGGTCTGGATTCACGGTCACAGGTTGGACTTACACAGATGGTATACACTGTTGTACAGACTGCATCACTGTCATCCCTGGTCATGGTAGCCATCAAACCTGAGCATGGCCAATCACATGGTCATAATCACCAACATTCATCTGAATCTAACACTGGAATAACTCACGAGGCCTAAAGTTTGGGTTATCACCATTCCCAATCTAAAGCTAACATAGATTGGTCTTGAGAAAGTTACCTCATAAATTTCATTTACATAGTGCTGTTTTATGGTGTATATAGTGTATATTCTTAATTGCTTTTACTCATCCTGAAGAAGCATTATATGTCTGTGAAAGTGCTTATTGCATTTATGAATAAAGATTTATCTTTGCCTGATTCAAGCTTTTTTTTTCATTTTGCTCATGCTTTATCTTATCTGAATTTATTCATGTTGCTTTTTTTTCTGTAAATTTCTCTGTACATGCCCCTGAAGCACTACACTATCTCTCATGCATAACACACTCAGCTAGACAAATGCAGGGCCACAATGTACACATTGCTATTTTTCACAACATGGAAGTTACACCCATACATTAGAGGATAAAATTTTGCCTCCCACAATCAGGAACCTACATGTCCACTGCATCCACCGGTTGTGACATGTTCTCATCTATCACTGTGTCATATCACACTGGTGCAAATGATCATTACTGTGTCCTGCCCACCCAACTGTCCTATGTGAGTAATTAATGTCTGATGCACAGCATGACTAGCCAGTGCACTAAAATGTACAACCTTGGTGTGTTAATGCACGCAACAGCTTTGTTCTGTGTTCTCCTTATCATTGTACTATGAACCAGATGCTACCTCTTTACCAATGCTGTAACATCCTGTGCCCACATCTGCCTTGAAATGGGTGCCACCACAGCTGCCTCCTCTGATGTCTCTGCACCTGAATCCTCCTCTGCCATTGCAACAGGTCTGTCAGAAAATACTGCATTGCTCATATTTTGTAGCTACTTCTATATCACCATATTGTGTACAGTGGCACATGTCAGACATAAATGACTGCATTCAAGCAGGGACTTCCAAGATGGCTGCACACTGAGTAACAGTAACAGCTTCATTTCAGCTCTCCTGTTGTGAAAAAAAGAAACTCAGAAAAGAGAGCTAGTGAACTTGACTTTTTGGGTACATTTTAGTAAATGCACTACCAGGGATGCCAGCAAAAAAGAAATTTAGAGAACCTGAAAGAAAATCAGTCACAAAAAGTGAGGAGAAAACACTGACTGGGAAGAATTCTGCAGCTGTTTAGCAAAAAGCAATGCAAGCTCCAGCTGTGGTGCAAGACATGATTTCTAGTAACCTAGAGGAAAAAATAAATCCAATGTGCTCATAGCTGATTAAAATAAATGAAACACTGAAGAAGTATATCAGCTCAAATAATGGCTGGAAAAAAATGGAAGAAGCTTTGAATAGATATTAAGATGAGGTGATAAAACTGCAAAAATCAGAGGTCTAAATGAAGAGAAGGTTGGCCGAGTATGAGACTGTTCAAGAAGAGATGCTTCAAAAATAATAGAATTAGAGGACAGAACATGAAGGGAACACCTGGGATTTTCTGCTGTACTAGAGAAACTGGAAGGAACATACTGTATTAATTTTATGAAAGCAAAAATAAGCAACTGGACCTGTATTCCACAGCAGGAGCTGTTAAATGAAAGAGCACATTGTGTGTTTGCTCCAAACCTGACCACGAAAAAGCAGCCTAGACCTTTAATTGCAAAGATACAAGCCTACCAGCAGAAACAGTGGATTCTGACAAAACTGTGGCAGAAGACAAAGTGCTAAAAGTGGGAGAAAATAAAGTGTTTGTGGAAAATGATTACTCACTGTAAACCAGGCAGAAGATGAGTACATTTATTCCACTAATCACAGAATGTCTTAAAATCAGGCATGAGATTCAAGCTGCTGTATCCAACTATTATTCAGAATATTCTTTCCTGAAGTGTCAAATCATTTTTGGTGCAGAACAAGCTAAGGAGGACATAACAAAGTTTGTAGAACAAAAAGTGAGCTATTAAACAGACTGAGATTCTGCTTTTTGTTCTTCTGGTAATAAAGACCACAGAGAGGCTGTGCCAGTGAAACCTATTCCATTGTTTCAAAGGAAAATGCTTCTGAGACAGAAAAAAGCACAAGAGTTGACTAGAAGAGCCAGGAGGAATATGTTGGAAATGAAGCAGAGACTGGAATTGGGAGATGGAGATTAACAGGAAGAAACCCAGCAACTCAGAAATTGACAAATAAATGTGTGAATACAAAGTATTAATTATATGTCTGAAACATGACAGAACAAGAAAACCTGGAAATATTGGACATTTTTGACTTTGTTAAACTTGTAGGGGACTTCAAAGCATATGTCCTACTTCATGATATTCATGTTTTGAAGAACATTTAGGAGAGAGGAAGGAAAGAGTTAAAAAAGTAAAACAAAATTTTGTTCTTAACAATAGTATTTTTATAATGCATGACATAACCTGCACTCTATAAAGTAAATATTTCTCAGTTACTTTCAAGTGTGATATGTATACTAAAGTTAACAGCTGCCCACTATTTCCCCTTCATTCTTTCACTTGTTCGGTTTTAAGAAATATAGGACCTGCAATGTAAAAAAAAAAAGAAAAGTCTGGTCAAAAGAGCATGATACAATAAAATTTGATGTTTTGTTTCTTACACTTGTATAAGGGAATGACTGGATTAAGGTCGCTGGCTTGATCTAGTAATGAGTTTTAAAGGGAACAAATAAATAAAAAAGAACACTTGAATATGATGAGAAGTTTTCCTCTAGAAAATAAATGAGTGTTTGTACAGGCAACTGTGTATCTTGTTCTCATGTCTCAAAGGAAACAATCTGATAAGGGGCAATAAAACCAGAATACTTCTTTATTTCACTGGCTATGAGATAACATTTTCTGAAATGATTTAAGTGTTATTCTAATCTGGGACAGGAATAAAGAAACAAACAACAACAAAAACAAGAAAAAAAGCAGACAGCATTTAGTAGCACCACAGGCTATAGCATGCATCTTAGCATGAATAACCTTCCTTACAGGTTATTCCAAGTCTATCAGTCTAAGACAATTGTTCCTATTAGGAGGGTTAAACTTCAATATTTGAAGATGTACACTGTTTTTTGTGTTAGTATTAAGTTAATAGGTTTTAGGGGTGTTCTGTGGTGTGTTTATTTTGGTGGGTTTTCACTACATAAAATATGTAAGATGTGACACAGATTCAAATGAATATGACAAGAAACAACTGTATAAAATAACAACTGCCAAACATTTGAGTATGCATGTAACAAAGCTGGGATTAGACATTTAAAAAAAACTGTTACAAATAACAAGTGGGAATAATAACTTCTTAACATACTAACAACATATTTTATATGACCTTGAAATGCAGATGGTCTCACAGATAAAGATATAAAAAAGAAAGAGTAGTGAACTATATTTAAAAACGTGGAGTGCAAACAGCTATGCTACAGGAGACACACTTGGAAAGATCTGAACATGTGAATTTGACAAAGAAAGGATTTTGGGATGGTTATTCAAAGGAATATCTGAAACAGAAAAAGGGGAGTACTTATACTAATTGCAAAAGGAGCTTCAATAGTGATAGAAGAGGAAAAAAATATAATAATGGTACAATTTTAGTACTAAGGGGTTACTGGCAAGGGAGGATGATTACAGTGGCATATATTCATATTCCACCTAAAACTGCTATAATGGAGCTTAAGAAACTTCTCGGAGAAATAATCAACTTACAACAGGAAATATGACTTATAGGCGGTAACTGTGACTGGAATTTGATTTGCAGCAGTGAGTACGTATCTAGGGGGACCAGAAGGGAAAAGATAACAAAAGAGGTTAGATTTTTGAATAAATGTATGAAAATATTTGTCATGGAAGATTCAGTAGTTGGAGTTTGGGGTGAATTTACATATTATTCCCCAAGTTACAAACAATGGGCTAGGCTAGACAGAAATTATATTTCACAGGAACGTGCATTTAATTGAAAGTTTATAATAACTAAAATAAAAATACAGGGTAATGAAATAAAAATGTGACACTGGTATTTTCCCACCTATCTGTTAAAAAGAGAGGAATGTTAGGAATGGATAGTGGAAATTATCTGTGAGTTATATGGGAAGACAGAATTTTCTTCTGAAAATATAGCTAGGGAGTGGGATACAATAAAAGTGGAGTCTAAAACAGAGGGAAATAAAAGAAAGAGATAGATTGTTAAGAAGTAAAAGTAACTATTTACAGGGACTGACTAAAGTATTGCAGGATAGGGGGAATCTCACAAAAAAAGAGGTGGAGAAATTGCAGAATGCTAAACAGAAAATATGGGTTTACCTTGATAATAAGCATGAGTTCAGAATGACTGCAGTTAAGCAACTGTTTTCTGATAACTCCAGAGCACAAAAACTTTTCACACAACTCAGGCAACAGAAAGTAGAAAGGGTTGTTGCCAAGCTTAGGGAGTCTATAACAGGAAAAATAACATAATATAGTACAGGTACTATAAATATTTTGAAAGTTTTATGAAAATGTGCATAAAACAAAGAAATGTGGAAATCAAGAAACAGTACAAATGGAAATGCCAAAGTTAGAGGTAGATGAGGCTTGATAACAGGATAGAAGGAGAGGACTACGGGAAAGTCATCAGAAATACATGGTACTCCTGTGGAAGTTTGGAAACTAGGAGGCAACAAACTGATAAAGATCTGGAAGGTTTTTGTAGATCAGAATGTACGTGTTGTGTCTTTAAGAAGCATATCAAGGACTAACGTGCACATATAAATACCAGACACATGCTATTCCTAGTGCCATTTTGAGAGTGCAGCCAGAGGGTGAGCATGTATGATTGCAGTAGTTATTCTGTATATAAGTTACTTAAGTTAACGTCAGTAAACTTCTATTGTGATGTGTTTGTATATAATAAAGCTGCTTGAACAGAATCCACAAAGACTCTTCTATTGTGTCCAAAGTAGGAAAGCAACAGTTTTAACAGTATTTTAAAAGAAGGAGAAGCACCAACATCCTGGAAGAAAGTGCTGGTGGCTGGAATTCCTAACGATGGTAAAGATCCATCAGATCCAGCTTCATATAGGCCCACTTCATTTCTAAAACATAATTATAAAGTGTTGATGTCTACAATGGCTAAAAGAATGGTAAACATGATGCCAAAATGATACATACAGATCAATGTGGTTTTGTGGACTGGAGGCAAACATTTGACAACATTAACAGAACAATGGTGATCCAGAGGGAAGCAGAATTTAAGAAAATATTACTGTTGTTGTTGGGTCTTGATGAAGAATAGCATTTGACAGAGTAAGCTGGGATTTTATGAGCAGTACATTGGAAGGATTTGCATTCCCTGAAAAATTTTAAGGTCGATTAGGAGGATATATTAGGGATTAGAGGTGAAAGTGTGTGTGTTCCTCTCTGATGAGTTCTGTTTGAGGAGAGGAACCAGGCAGGGGTGTCCACTTTCCCCTTTGTTATTTGTGTTATAATTAGAACCACTGGCAAAGAAAATAAGGGACTCAGAAATTCAAGGATATAATTGGTATGGTAGTCAACAAAAATGGTTTTATTTGCAGATGATGATATTTTATACCTGATAAAACCAGAAAAGGACATTTCAGTGCTGTGGAACATTCTGAGAGTTTCACATCTTTTCAGGAAACAAAATTAAATGAAGACAAAACAAAGACAACAGCTGTAAACTATGTACCCACACACAAATTGGTTCAGCAATACCCATATTTATGGGGGCATGATAAAATGAAACACTTAGGAGTATGGACTAAAAAGGATTCTGTTGTGGCAGCTAAGGATATGTGGGAAGAGACCAAACAAAAGCTAATACAAAAAATGAAAAATTAGAAACTCTGTTTTATGAATATGGACAGCAAAATAAAAGCAGTCAAAATGTTTTAGTCTCTTAAGTTTCATACATAGGTCAGGCATATTTTTATCAACCAGAGAAGTGGACAGCAATTAATAAAGAGCTGAAGGATTTTATCTGGGAGGGGAAGATGGCAGAAGTTAAGTGGGATAATCTGTTTCTTCCAAGAGAACAAAATGGTTTGAGATTACCGGATTTGAAGGGGGTATTTCAGAGCTACACAGTTAAAACTCCTATACACACCACAAGCCGAAAACTATAATTCAAAGTCAAAAGGGATGATGACAAAACATAAGCTCAATAAACAAGGAGAAAAGGGGATTTTAAATGTAGATCCTTAAAGAGAATAGCAATAACCATACAGAATACTATATTCATAAAGTAGTAGAAAGTACTCTAAGAACTGAGCCAACATGGGAATGAATAAATTAGATTGTGCTAACAAGGATGACTGCAATTAGGGATACAGACAATAGGCAAGAGGGGGCTAGAATTTATTGGAGAAAACTGGGAAATGACCCAAGGTATTGGGAGCAAATTGTTAGAGAGTGAAAGATAACAGAATGGGAAGAGGCAAATAATTTATTTGGACTTCAGGCTATAAATTGCCTTCCCTATCAAGGACTGATATCAGAGTATAGGCAAACAGAAAGAAGAAACAGGGGGATCCTAAGCAGAAGATCATCACGGGTAGAGTTTTTAGTAGAATGCAAAACAGAAGCTGCTGTTAAAAAGGGGGTAATTAGTAGGGTATATAAAATATTAGAATGGATTGGGAAGAGAGATTGGATAAGCAATTCACAATGAAACAATGGAAGATATATGTATATCTCCCAAATATGATTTAGGAACTTTGCTTGGAAGTGTTTATCTAGGTATTTTTATACTCCAGGTACACTCCAAAGAATTTTTCCTCAGGTAGATAGCAAATGTTGGAGGTGTGATGGGGAAGAAAGAGGTAAATGAGAACATATTTTTTGGGAGTATAATGAACTGTCAGACTTTAAAAATTCCCTGCAAACTACTCTATCATAAATAACTGGTGAACAAACTGGTATAACAAGGAAATTATTTTTTGAGCTATGATACAGAATTGGAATTGCCTAAACATAGTAAGGCCTTGCGAGTCTAATGGTGGCTGACAAAAATGCAATTACTAGAAAATGGAAATCGAAGTCTAACCCAACTGTACTAGAAGTAGTGAATACAGTAACTGAACAACTGGAAATGGGATCTTTAGAAAAGCATAGAATCAAATTACATAGAAAAAATGGGAATTGTGTGAACAATACATGCAGAATAACTTTTTGGTGGAGAAATGAAGTCTAAAAGAAGGCAGGATTTGAATGAGCTATACAATGTTTCACTGACAATGACTAGACAGGTTATAAGTAATGTATAATGTTCACAACTGAAAAATATGTCATTATGGTTTGTTTTAATTTACATAACTGTATGACTGCCTATGTGATAAGCGATAATTTAACAAAGATGTTTCTTGTTTAAAAAAAAAAAAAGATGCATTCTGGTTTCGTCTTTTTAAAAAAAAAAAAAAAAAAAAAAGCATTCCAACAGTGGAAGCATTCTCATTCTCTCAGGATTCTTAATACATGTTTGACAACATTCTGGGTCTGCAGAAGTGCATTACTATAGTCAATCTCAGCCATAGTCTAGGAGTTTTGGATGGGAGGTTCAACGTCCACAGTTCAAAGGCATGTCAAGCATCACCTGTAACACACAACAGTGGACATTATTATAACAAGCATGTCAGATACTTAAATGCGAACAAACACATACTGGGTTATGTATCTGGCAATGTGTGCAACTACCAACTAGATCACCCTGTGGGAAGTCACCCCTACATGATGTGCTAGTAGATGTTGGAAATATTAACTGCCTGGGTGGCACACACACACACACACACACACACACACACACACACACACACACACACACACACAATGTGTATAGTACCCTGTGGCTGCATACTACCTGGCAATTGATGCAAAGCCTTCTGATTTGTAGGTAAGCACTAGACAATTAGTCTGCAGACCATTACAAACTTATTCAAAAACCCTATTCAAGAGTTCCCTCCAGCCACACAGAGGACAACACAAGATGGCCTGGGGAGAATTTGAAGCTGTCCATCTAATTATCTTGGTTTACTTTGAAACTGGAAAGGGTGTTACTCTACTTGACATGTAGCTGACATTTCTTCCAGTGGTCAGGGGTATGTTGGGTTATGAACCTATTCAGAGTCTCATTTGATGAAAAATTACAGATGTCAGACAGGCTTGAACAAAAAATAAGAGAATAAATTACAAAAATGCATGTATTTAAATACACAGGAACAGGAGACAAACCTTGGTAGTAAAACTAATAACCAAATGGAAACCAAGATCAACACCCAAATGCCTGAGTAGTGTGTACAAGGAATGTCCAAAGAACCCAGGCAAGCTTCCAGCTCAAATCAGTACAGCATACAACTTTAATATAAATCCAAAACATGGGAAGCTGTTTACTTATAACAATGGCAATGTTGGCAGTTTTAGCAACTATGATCAGCAAGTTAGCGATCAAGAACATTTGGAACCTTCCACTTTCATTACTATCTTGGAACTACATGACAACCGAATTTTACACAGCAATCCAGCTCCCAGAGGTTGCACGTCTACACATCTTTATCCTTTGGACATTAATACTTGGCTTAAAGATACACACATGGACTTTCATTTTAAATCTGCCACACCACAAGTAAGTCGTAAGTCTGACATTCAGTGAACAATTAAAGACTTTTGGAAAGAAATTACTTAAATTTTAAATGCTTCAGCTGGACAATGTTTATTTAAAGGAGTGTGTGTTGAGAGGCAGGGTCCCTAAGGGATTAAGACTTTGGAAATTCCATAATGGCATAACTAGAGGCCCTACCTTCACCCAAAGAACTTATTTCTATTTTTGACGAGTGTGGCTATAAGCTAATGAAAACATTAATTAAATTTAATGAAAAAGAAACACATTTGTTATTAGAAGAGATTTCTGTACTGGACAGTTCCCTTAAAATGATCTACTGCATGAAGTGAAGTTGCCAGAATATAGCAAAAAGTTTTTAGAGTTACAGACAAAACATTAGATAAAGTGAAAATTAAAAACGTAATAAACTCCACAGGGATGAACTTGGATATGCTGAGAGGAAAGCTTACCCGATCCCTATGTTTAAACAAGCAACTTCTACATGGTCTTTGAGTATGGAGAAGATGGAGATGTCTCATCTATACAATAATTACCAGAGGGATACTACTGACACTAATGATAGTGATTTTGTAGACCCTGCACAATTTCCTCTACTCAGATGCTCGGAGAGGATAGTGCAGAGAGGGAAGAACAGTCAAAGGAGTCACAGTGAGAATCAAGAGTTATTTCTATGCAGGTTCGTCCAATTTTATTTAATGAGCACACTAACATCATTAGTCATGGATCTAAATTCACCAGAAAGAGTACTTACAATCTCCTCTTACATCCCACCCTATCCCTCTCTGAAAGAGTATGTGAATATGATTTGAGGAAACTTGAAAAATTGCCAAGGTCTTCTATTGTTACTAATCTCACTACAGAAAAACTTTTTACTATGAATGAGTAAATAAAACGGTGAGATCTAAGAATTATGAACCCGACAAAAGGGGCAGTGTGATTTTAATGGATACTATGGATTAGATATCCAGAATGTATTCACTGCTGAATAATGACATCCAGTATTCTATGGTTTCTAAGAATAAAATTAATGTTTTTTAAGCAGAAATTAATCTTTATTTGAAAAATTTATTAGAACACACTGTGATTGACTATTCCTTGTACAAGTTTTTAATGGTTGAACACCCAGTGGCACAACGCTATTTTTGGGATACCTAAAATACACAAAAGTATCCACAATCCTACCTTGTGATCTACAGTATCTGCTATGGGATCTACAACCCACCCTTTGGCTGTTTACATCAACATTTTTAACCCATTTTCCATACATTCTCAAGGATTCAAGAGATTTCCTGCAACATGTAAAACACGAGTTTTATCAAGACAATTGGCTATACGTCGCAATAGATGTGGTATATTTATTTTCCTGCATACCTCATTGTATTGGCATTCACTGATTTTGTGAGGCATATAAACAGTGTAAAACCCTGCAATACATGAAAATTAATATGTTGGTTGAGTTTATGGAATTAATGTTAGAAAAAAAATAGCTTTACTTTACCAACATTGTGCTTTGGCAATGGGAGCAACAGAAAATCTTTAGCTCACACTATGTGAGTGAAGTGGTTTCCTGGATGACATATTCATGAAATGGAAGGGTGATGTTACTAAACTTCACAATATTGTTCTTTTCTTAGGTTCATAGGTTGGTACTAGGCTATTGGCCCTACAGCCTATACAAACCCAGCCATAACACTTCCCTGGCTATTTCTTCCCACAGTATTTACTTCACTGGACCCCTGTCTAGCAGGGTGACTGACGTGATCCCTGGGGTGAATTTCCTATCTCCCATCCAATCATCAAGGTTCCTTTTGAAGAGGGCCAAAGAGGCGCTCTGCTTGACATGTATGGGCAGCCTGTTCCAGAGTCTGGGGAGTGTCTGGGTAAGGAACCTATCCCTCCAGCATGTTTTGTTCATTGTGATGACAAGGTTTAGATCCCTGCAGCATGTGTCTCTGAGGGACTGGGATTTCTTTAAGTGTGGCATGTCCAACAGGTCTGGGTTTGACATGGCCTTGTATGTTAAGCAAAGATCGCCTTTGAGTAGACGATATGGGACAGAGTATAGGTGGAATTTTTTTTTTTAGACGGTTAGCATAGGACATCTGCTTTAGGCCTGTGATTCTTTTAGTGAGGTATTTCTGCGGCCTTTCCAGTTGTTGCAGATGTCTTGAGAGGTACATTCCAAATGGGGAGTTGTATTCTATAATGGGTCTAATGAGGGATGAGTACAGTGGGACAATGACCTCCTTTTTTCTGGATGAAAAGCCCTTAGTGATGAGGTGTGCCACATAGAAGGATTTTCTGATTATTGTGGTGATGTGGTTATTGAAGGTGAGACCACTGTCCACCTGTGTCCCTAAGTCTCTTATCACACTTTCAGTGTTTAGTGTACTGCCATCTATGTGGTAATTCACGGGTACATGTTTTTTTTCCCAAAGGGGATAACTATACATTTCTTGGCAATGAGCTTCAGCCCATGGCTCTAGCACCAAATATCTGTTTCTGTAAGGCCCTTTTGTACAGTATCCACATCATTTGGGGATTCAATAACAGCTAACAGTTTGCAGTCATCTGCGAACTTTGTTAGCCAGAGTCCCTTAGTGTTGGCCTGTACTTCAGAGAAGTAGATACCAAACAAGAGCGGTCCCAGGACTGAACCCTTAGGTACTCCACTTGTCACTTGTCTGGAGCTGAATTTTGAGTCAGCTACTTTTACAGTGTGGGTTCTGTCAGTAAGGCAGTTGGCAACCCATCAAGTAATGTAGGGATTAATGCCCAGCTTAGTAAGTTTATCTATGATTCCAGAGTGGGGGATGGTGTCGAAGGCCTTGAGAGGTCCAGATAGGCTGTGTGGACCACCTTACCCTTGTCCACGGCTCTGGAGGTTCAAGAGACAAGATCATCCCTTCACAAACACAAACTGCATGGGGTCCAGTGTTTGAAGGTTGCCAGTGTCTTTGTTTATCTTGCACTCCTTCACTGATTTTTTTAAGATTTACATACACACATTCAGTGAGTTAGATGTGACATTATATAAAGATCTAGAAGTTCATGAGTTTAAATCCACACTATATAGAAAACCGACGTATTCCAATAATTTTTTGCACTACTCAAGTAACCTTCCAACCTTTCAAAAAAAAAGAGTTTAGTGAAAGATCAGATGCTGAGGATTTCTAGAACTGTATCTGATGATGTATATTTTATAAACGAAATTAATAATTGGAAAGATATGTTTCAAAATAGAAGTTATCCACCATCTCTGCTTGAGGAGATTAAGTAAGAAGTGGTAGCTAGAAGACAAAATCATTTTTATTCCATTTTAGGCAGGCGAATGAATAAGGAAGTGACTTACGACATTATAGATAAAAACTATGAAAATACCATGGTTGTTAAATTAGGAAATTCTTCCAATGTTATTAAAAACATTGTCATGACTAACTGGAAAATTATCCAGTGTAATGTAAGTATAGGCACAACGTTGGGACCAGCCACTCAATTTTTATAAAAGCAAAATTTAAATTTAAAAAAGAAACTTACTCACCAATCCTCCTTAGCCCAGTTCAAAAAAAGCCTCAAACTACACTTCCAACAACATTGGCAGTGCCCCTGCTTAAACCCCGACTAATCACCACCCGCTGTTCCTGCAAACGCTCCCTAAGCATTTCAATCATACTCTAATAAGTGTTATGAATTTTTGAAGGGATTTAGCCTATAACTGCGTGTATTATTGTCTGAAATTGAAGCCGCATGATTTTGATGTTGTCTACTATGTTTTATCTATGTTTGTAACCCTACTGAACACTGCATATTATACTTATTGCTAAATGCTTCTATTGTTCCTAATGTATTTGTACTCTGCTTTCTGGAGCTTTTCTCCCTGGGCCTCCACTGAAAATGGACATATATCCAGTCGGACTTTCCCGGTAAACAAATGTAAAATAAATAAACTCGAAAGAGGAACTGTTATCAGTGACAAAAGTAAAGACGCCAGACCCAGGATAAATAAAGGCATGCGGAAATGTAGATTGTGCTGACAATCTAATTTTATATTTGAGGGGCAAGTAATAAAAACTTCTAGTGTTTCCCAGGAACTTCAGTTGAATAAGGCATGTGGATTGTAATACCACTAGGGTGATTTTTATAGCATTTTGTGATTACTGCCAGTCATTCTATATTGGCAAACCCGAAAGAGTACTTAAAAAGCATACTTATGAACATTATTCTGAAATTAAAACACAGCATGAAAGCAATGCTTTGTACAAGCATAAACAGTCATGTCTAAATAATGTTTAGTTTTTATTTTTCATTTTGGGGCAGGTTTTACTCAATCCTAAAGGGGGACTTGGGAAGATACTCAAGAGCACTGTGAGCTCCAGCAGCAATTAAAATTAAACACCAGTGTTTTACCAGTCTTAAATGATCTGGTTTCCATCAGCAGCGTGCTAAAATTAACAGCAGCTAAATTAGACTGTCTGGTAATGCTTTTCAAAAGGTTTTATTATAAATTTTTTTATACTTTTTGTAGTTCAGCATTTTAAACTGCACGGTGCTGTGACTGGTTGTTCTGCTAATTTATTAGGTCACCTGTTTGTTATAGAAGCACACTGTGTAGAATGCAAACTGTTCGGATAAAGTCTCGTTTGTTATTAGGGATGATAGGACTTAAAAGTTTCCTGTATTTTGTATTTATATTAAAGTTGTATGCTACACTGAGCTGAAGGCTTGTCTGGTTTCTTTGGACATTCCTTCTAGACATTACTCGGGCATTTGGGTGTTCACCTTGGTATCGATTTGGTATGTATGTAAAAAGTTACATAAGAAACCAAGGAGCAACATAAGAAATCAGAGAGTAGAATGATTGCAATAGGAGCCTAGGAACTTCCAAATGACACGCACGCATGCACACACACACACTACATATATACATATATATATATATATATATATATATATATATATATGTGTGTGTGTGTGTGTGTGTGTGTATATATATATATATATATATATATATATATATATATATATATATATATCAATAATATAGATACACATGTGTATGTATGTATGTATATATATATGTATAATCACATATATGTATACAGTGGTTGGATGAGTTATACAAATATATACAAACAAAAATTTCAGGCAGGCAATAATGCCCTTCTAGCCTGTCAATACACCAAGTCATTCCCATAACAAGTGCCCGAGCCATTTTTTAAATTACTTAAACTAGTGCTTGATTTAATATAATTTGGTAGTCTACTCCATACATCAGCTACTATCCCAAAGAACCAGTTAGGATATCTCTCATTCCTATGTAACATTCTACACTGGCTGTCCACTGATTCTGTACTACTCTTTGCTGACTCTAAACATTTCCAGAAGTGGTTGTCTCTAAATGCTCTACATACCCGAATATAAGGACTCCATCTAAATATCTATACGTGACACTGTACAAGTGGGGATATTTAAATCTTTCATAATAACTTAAATTTTCACATCCATGGATGCCCTTGATATATCTCCACTGAGTTAACCTTCAATTTGTCAACTAACATGAATGCCATCAGCCTGGAGGAAAAAGACTCTACATCGAAAATGGAGATGTCGTCTTCCCAGTACTCATGCACCAAGGTTGCTTCTTAGCATATTATTTCAAAAAAAGATAAACAACATACCATCCATGTGGAGATGGGGGGCTGTGCTTCCCCACATCCCTGCTAATTACATATACTAACTCCATGATCGCACAATTCCCCAGGGAAAGTATTCCCCTAACTGGGGACTGTCGATCTCACACACCTGTCGACTATTTGCATAGTTGGCCAAATGCAGTTAGTTATACAGATGTTGACCAAACAAACAGAACCCATTTCCACTGTACTCTGCAATTTACTCATGTTTATTTTCTTATAAGGTTTCCATGTTGTTATTCCATACTCAAGTCCTGGTCTAATGCAACTTAAAAATCACTAATCTCATTGTTTCTGATTTCCTAGGTTTTATAAATCTTTTAATGCAGCTATGAGTTTTATAACTGTATTTAGCCAATTTGTTTATATGATTATAAAAACTCAAAGCAGGATCTACCCATAAACTGAGGTCCTTAAATTATAATCACTGTGTGCTGCATTAAATATTCACCCTTCAGTCTATGTCTTCTAAATACTATTTACTTAGTTTTTGATGCATTTACCAGCATATTGTTCTCCTGTTCCCAAATGAACAATTTAGTCAAGTTATTTTAGAGACATGCTCTGTCCGTAGCAGATGTAATCAGTTTACCCATTTTCAGGTCATCTGCATATAGAGTGTAGAACACCTCAGATGTTGGTGCTAGAGATTCTCATAACTTAGGACCATAAACAGAAAAACACTGAGGCACAGACTAAAGGTACAAATCTGATGTTTTTAAGGAGGATCTTCCTGCAAAGAATGGGAAGGTCTCTTGTTTAGACAGTAGACAGCCTAGGATGAGGTTACTCTGCTGATGTACAGCAAGCCAACAGGCTCAGGAAAGGAGCAATTGTGATATACTCTTAAGAAAGGCAAGACAAATGAGTCTGCAAACTTTACTAGAGGATGTCTGAAATGTAGAGAGGCTCTGTTCTGAGGCAGTTACCATAAGCAGGACACTATATTCATGCTGGTCTGGAAGGATACCTTTAGCCACTGCACTCCTAGTTTCATGGACTAGGATGTGACTCATCTTTCTAGCACAGAAAAGCAACCTGTTGACCTTAGCCTTTATTTATTTTGTGTAGTATCTGAATGACATGACCTGATCAAACCAGACTGCTAGGTTAAACATGGGGAAGGTTTCCAAGGAACCAAACCTGAAATTATTAACATGCTTAATGTAGGTAATTTCCAGGAGAAAGAACTTGAAATAGCAGGGATTGTGAATGGCATCTTATTTGCAAGAAAGAGCAACACTTTGGAATTTGTTGAGGACAAACTTATGACTGAATAGCCAAAGAGAAAGAAGATACAGATGGCATTCAAAATGAGATTTTTTTATAGAGCAGGAAGGGGTGGAATGACAGATGACAATATCTTCAGCATACATGACAAATGAAAGTTTGGGAAGAGCCATAAGTAGCTAGTTTATAAAAAAAGGAAATTAGAAGAGGGGCAATAACTGATCCCTGGTGAACTTATTTAACTGGTCTTGAGAGGTTCCTTATTTTCTCTGAAAAAGATCCCTGCATTACAAAATTAATGAACCAGTCAGCTGTTATAATATTTACACCTGAGGAGATAAAGGCTCTATGAAGGGGTCTATGGTCTACCAAATCAAATGCTTTGTACAGGTCAATGAAAAGTGTACTAGTTGGGGTGTACTGAAGGCATTTTGTTTCCGGTTTGTTACATCTTTTATTAAAGTTTATACAGTTGCAGTTTGTTGTTTTTGCAGTTTATTATCTTCATTTTATAGTGTGGTTAAATGTACCAGTTAGTGTATTTCTCAACATGGTCAATAATAACCTACCTGTCAGGGTCTACAGAACAGTATAAGTGTGTGTTCCATACCAGAATCCATGTTGGTGGCAGGACTGGATCTCGTTTTTTAATGCAGGAACTGATTTTTCTTTACTTCCCACTAAAAGTTTACTCTTTTCTACTATTTCCTGAGATTTTTTAAACCTTCAAAAGTAATAGGTTTCTAAAAAGAGCAATTTGGCTTTAGCATATTACGTTTCACTGAAAATTAAATAACCTGCTGCGTTTTCACATCCAATGTTGAAAAGCTAAGACTTCAAAGAGAGATTGGACAGCATGATTCATAAAAACCACACTTCACTGTCTAATGTGGTAAGAAAATCATTCTACATTGCACAACTTATTAAATAAGGGCATAGCATTCAGGTTGAAGGAAGTCATTGATCCTCTGTATTCGGCTCTCATAAGACCAATCATCAAGTACAACACACCTTTTGGCATATACCTGACCAGGCACTTGCAACAGCTTGAAAGACCACAGAGGTTACTCACAAAAGGAATTCAGACAGTAAACAGTAATTCCTATGCAGACCATCTCAAAGCCCAATAACTGTACTTGGTCTCCTACTTCTCCAAAGCTGACTTTGGGCTCCTAAAAACAGAGGTGGCTAACTTCATGACACCCATGTCAACAGAAAATAGATGCATGACTGCAGAATTGTACACCAGTGCACTGTACGAACATGTACATAAATGCATGGAACTAGCCATAGCCAACAGAACTAAGACACTCTCCTCCAAAATAAGAAAGCCAATCTGGTGGTCCCCTGCCATTAATAAACTCTACAACAGAAGGAAGAGATTATTGCAGAAAAAGGTGAAGTTTCAAGACTGGAAAAACTCCCTTATTAGCCTAAACAAAAAGCTGAGATCCCTCATCAAAACCTCTAAAGCCAGCTATGAAGAAAGAATTGCGACAGACACTAAAAACAACCACAAAGCCTTCAACAGTTATATCAAGAATCTCCATGGCAATACCCAGGTTTACTCTGAGTTACTGCACAATGGTACCCTCCTATACTGAGCCAACAGATATTGCCAACTTTACCCACCCCCAAAGGACCAATCACAATACCGGAAGAATGCCAGGCATCCAGCATTACTGCAGCACAGGTTAAAGCTGCATTGACCAAGACCAAGAATACAGCTTCCATGGGACCCGACAATATCCCTAGCTGTGTTCTACATGAACTAC
Source organism: Protopterus annectens (assembly GCF_019279795.1). NCBI lineage: Eukaryota > Metazoa > Chordata > Ceratodontiformes > Protopteridae > Protopterus > Protopterus annectens. The sequence continues at coordinate 873,343,634 of NC_056739.1, read as the reverse complement.
AAAGTGAATTGGCACCACATCTGTGTGCCCTGTTCACTCACAGCCTCACCTCAGGCTTTGTCCCTACCAAATGGCACACTGCTACAGTCATCCCTCTCCATAAAGGGGGAGCGACTACCGACCCTAGGAATTATCGCCCCGTTAGCCTGACAAGTCTTATATGTAAGGCTATGGAGCTCATCATCATGGACCTAATTAACAAAAATATAGGTAATCTCCAAACCTAGATCCCATGCAATTTGTTTTTGTGAAAGGTAGACCATGTCTGCTCAACCTGGTTGACTTCTTTGTGTCAGTCATGAGAGCTGTGGATGAGGGTAAGGCAGTTCATACAACCTACCTCGATCTGGCCAAGGCTTTTGATACCATTCCTCACTCAGGAATTATTGATAAACTCACCAAACTTGGCATCAACTCCTATATCACTAGGTGGGTTGCAAATTGGCTCACAGATAGAACCCACAGTGTGAAAGTAGTGGATTCCAAGTCAGACCGCCAACCAGTCACAACTGGAGTCCCACAGGGATTGGTCCTGGGTCCTTTCCTGCTTGGCATCAACTTCTCAGAAGTCCAGGCCAACACGGAGGGACTCCAGCTGGCTACGTTCACAGACACCTGTAAGCTGGGAGCCATTATTAACTTCCCATGTGATACAGACATCCTACAGAAAGGCCTCACGGAGACCAATGACTGGTGCCGAAACCATGGCCTTAAGCTTAATGCCAAACAATGCATTGTCATCCCCTTTGGGAAAAACTCAGTTCCCACTAATTATCACATCGATGGGAGCCCACTGAACACTGAAGGTGTTATAAGAGATCTGGGGACACAGGTTGACAGCAATCTCCCCTTCGACCACCACATTGTCATTGTGGTCAGAAAGTCCTTCTATGTGGCACATCTGATTACCATGGGTTTTGCATCCAGGAAGAAAGAGGTCATCACCTCTCTCTACTCTTCCCTCATTAGATCAGTCAAAGAGTATAATGCCCCATATGGCATGTTCATATGTTAGTACTAGGCTATCGGCCCTAGGGCCTATACAAGCCTAGCTATAACAATTCCCTGGCTATTTCTTCCCACAATATTTACTTCCCTGGACCCCTGTCTAGCAGGGCGACTGACATGATCCCCGGGGTGAATTTCCTATCTCCCACCCAATTGTCAAGGTTCCTTTTGAAGAGGCGCTCTGCTTGACATGTATGGGCAGTCTATTCCAGAGTCTGGGGAGTCTCTGGGTCAGGAACCTATGCCTCCAGCATGTTTTGTTCATTGTGATAACAAGATTTAGATCCCTGGAGCGTATGGCTCTGAGGGCTTGGGATTTCTTTAAGTGTAGCATGTCCAACAGCTCCGGGTTTGACATGGCCTTGTATGTTAAGCAGAGATCGCCTCTGAGTAGATGATATGCGACAGAGTATAGCTGGATTTTTTTTTAGACGGTCAGCATAGGGCATCTACTTTAGGCCTGTGATTCTTTTACTGGGGTATTTCTGTGGCCTTTCCAGTTGTTGCAGATGTCTTGAGAGGTACATACCAAACGGGGTGTTGTATTCTATAATGGGTCTAATAAGGGATGAGTACAGTGGGACAATGACCTCCTTTCTTCTGGATGAAAAGCCCTTAGTGATAAGGTGTGCCACATAGAAGGATTTCCTGACTGTTGTGGCGATGTGATTATTGAAGGTGAGACCACTGTCCACCTGTGTACCTAAGTCTCTTATCACACTTTCGGTGTTTAGTGTACTGCCACCTATGTGGCAATTCACGGGTACGTGCTTTTTTCCCAAAGGGAATAACTATACATTTCTTGGCAATGAGCTTGAGCCCATGACTCTAGCACCATGCATCTGCTTCTGTAATGCCCTTTTGTAGAATATCCACATCATTTGGGGATTCAATAACGGCTCCCAGTTTGCAGTCATCTGCGAACTTTGTTAGCTAGAGTCCCTTAGTGTTGGCCTGTACTTCAGAGAAGTAGATGCCAAACAAGAGCGGTCCCAGGACTGAACCCTGAGGTACTCCACTTGTCATTTGTCTGGAGCTGGATTTGGAGTCAGCTACTTTTACAGTGTGGGTTCGGTCAGTAAGCCAGTTGTCAACCCATCGAGTGACGTAGGGATTAATGCCCAGCTTAGTAAGTTTATCTATGATTCCTGAGTGGGGGATGGTGTTGAAGGCATTGGTGAGGTCCAGATATGCTGTGTGGACCACCTTACCCTCCTCCACAGCTCTGAGACTGATTCGAAGACCTCACCTCACTAGACACTTGCAACAGCTGGACAGGCCACAAAAGCAGCTCACGAAGAGGATCCTAGGTCTTAAACACATGTCCTACATGGATAGACTCAAAAAAACTCCAGTTATTCTCTGCCTCATATCGTCTACTAAGAGGTGATCTCTGCTTGGGATTTCTTTAAGTGTAGCATGTCCAACAGCTCCGGGTTTGACATGGCCTTGTATGTTAAGCAGAGATTGCCTCTGAGTAGATGATATGCGACAGAGTATAGCTGGATTTTTTTTTAGACGGTCAGCATAGGGCATCTACTTTAGGCCTGTGATTCTTTTACTGGGGTATTTCTGTGGCCTTTCCAGTTGTTGCAGATGTCTTGAGAGGTACATACCAAACGGGGTGTTGTATTCTATAATGGGTCTAATAAGGGATGAGTACAGTGGGACAATGACCTCCTTTCTTCTGGATGAAAAGCCCTTAGTGATGAGGTGTGCCACATAGAAGGATTTCCTGACTGTTGTGGCGATGTGATTATTGAAGGTGAGACCACTGTCCACCTGTGTACCTAAGTCTCTTATCACACTTTCGGTGTTTAATGTACTGCCACCTATGTGGCAATTCACGGGTACGTGCTTTTTTCCCAAAGGGAATAACTATACATTTCTTGGCAATGAGCTTGAGCCCATGACTCTAGCACCATGCATCTGCTTCTGTAATGCCCTTTTGTAGAATATCCACATCATTTGGGGATTCAATAACGGCTCCCAGTTTGCAGTCATCTGCGAACTTTGTTAGCTAGAGTCCCTTAGTGTTGGCCTGTACTTCAGAGAAGTAGATGCCAAACAAGAGCGGTCCCAGGACTGAACCCTGAGGTACTCCACTTGTCATTTGTCTGGAGCTGGATTTGGAGTCAGCTACTTTTACAGTGTGGGTTCGGTCAGTAAGCCAGTTGTCAACCCATCGAGTGACGTAGGGATTAATGCCCAGCTTAGTAAGTTTATCTATGATTCCTGAGTGGGGGATGGTGTTGAAGGCATTGGTGAGGTCCAGATATGCTGTGTGGACCACCTTACCCTCCTCCACAGCTCTGAGACTGATTCGAAGACCTCACCTCACTAGACACTTGCAACAGCTGGACAGGCCACAAAAGCAGCTCACGAAGAGGATCCTAGGTCTTAAACACATGTCCTACATGGATAGACTCAAAAAAACTCCAGTTATTCTCTGCCTCATATCGTCTACTAAGAGGTGATCTCTGCTTGACTTACAAAGCCATGTCTGACCCAGCTCTGTTAGAAATGTTACATCTAAAGAAATCCCAATCCTTCTGCACTACATGCCCCAGAGACCTCAACCTCATTACCACAATCAACAGAACAAGCTGGAGGGATAGGTTCATAACCCAGAGACTGCCTATGCTCTGGAATAGACTTTCCATACATGTTAAGCAGAGCACCTCACTGGCCCTCTAAAAGAGAAATATTGATGAGTGTATGGAAAATAGAAAGTTCACCCCAGGGATCACTCCAGTGGCTCTACTTGACAGAGGTACTGGGAACTAATGTTGGGCGGCACAATGCCAGGGCACTTCTATGGGCTAGGCCTGTAAAGGCTTCAGGGCCATTGGCCTAGTACACACCTATGAACCCACAGACTGCTGCGCTGAGACCTATGCCTAATCTGCAAGACATCCTCTGATCCCACACTAATGGATTTGTTCCACATCTGCAAAATAAACAGCATCAAAAATACCCACTCTAAGGACCTATACCTTGTCTGTGACATAAACAGGACATGGTGGAAGGGCAGGTATGTGTCTCAAAACATTAACCCTTGACTGAAACATGCTTCCCACCCACACGAAGCAAAGCTTATCCCCAAGCTCATTCAAATGTAACTTGGATCAATGGATGGGAAATCGCAAATTTACACCAGTGTGGCACTATGCCCCTAATGGACAGAAGCAGCCTGTGAAGACTTGATGTGTACAAGCCTATATTGTAACTGTAAAATTCTTTGGGGTATTTGACCCATATCAGCAATATTTTGGTAAATTTGGGGTAAGCTTAAAATAACTCTGAGCTGGTAGCCACCTATGCAAGATAACCATAAACAAAAAAAAACTCCAAAGACACAAAGAAAATTCTAGTGGAGCAAGGAAACAAACCACCAGTTAATAAAATCCAATCCACCACAGTTTGTCCTCAGCAAGACAAAAACAAGACATTAACAAGTAATATTTAATCCAAAATGAAGTTTATTGAGCTCTTTTGTCCAAAAAAAAAAAATTACAGGACCAGTCACCATTTTTAAATACTATGTTATCATGTGATCTTAATTCAAGTCACGTGATATAAAATAATCTCCTCTCACCATTTCCATGTTGGCTCAGTTCTTAGAATATGCTCTGCTATTTTATAAAGATAACATTCTGCATGGCTGTTTATTATTCTCCTTAAGGACCTGTATGCAAAACCCACCTCTCACCTTACTTCTTGATTTTTCTCCATTTTATTACTATCCTTTTTCTCCTTGATTTCTAACCTTTTCTGCAATGTATAACAGTTTAACCGTGTACCTGTAAAGTGCTCCTTCAAATCACATAATTCTAAACCTTCTTGTTGCACAGGAAGATCAGCTTATCCCACTTCACTCTAGCCATCTTCCCCTCCCAAGCAAACTGCTTCAACTCATCATCATCATCCACAGCTTCTCCTCTGCTCTGATAAAAAATACACCTGACCTGTACGTAAAACTAACCTGACTAAAAAAATATTCACTGCTTGTGAATTTTTGTATCATTTTTAATTTAGCCTCTTCTCACATACGTTTATCTGCCATAACAGGATAATTTTTAATCCATACACATAAATACATCAGCTTATTGTGTTCCCTAAACATGGGTATTGATGAGACAATTAATGTACAGGTTGTTTACAGCTAAAGCCTGTTTTTAGCTTCATTGATTTTATATCTATAAAAGATATGAAACTTCTCAAAATGTTCCCCACCACCAAAAATGTCCTTTTCTGTTTTTTTTCCAAGTACAAATAAATATATTCTGCAAATAAATGGTATAGCAATCATGTAATCTTAACTTTATGTCCTTGATTCTGTGATTCCTTTATTTTCTTTGCCAGTGGCTCTAAACATAAAACAAATGAGAAAGAGGGAGAGCCTGTATGCAAACACAGCTTGTTGGAATGGATCTCTCCCACCTTAATTTTTGCCTGTGACCCTTCTAATTAACACAATTATTCTATCAAGGAGATGCAAATGCTGCCATTATCCTACTTTTAAAATTCTAGTTGACTGTACTAAATGCTTTCTGTGCATAAAGACCCAACAGGAGTAGTGGCATGTTCTAACAACCAGCTTCCCTAAGGATCATTACTGTTCTATTAATGTTGTAAAATAGTTGCCTCCTCTCCACAAAACCACACTGATCCATACCTATCAATTCTGGCAACATCTTCTGCCATTCGCCTAGCTAGTATAGAAACAAGTATGGTTTAAAATTGAAATGGGTCTATATAAAGCTGACTCTGAATGGGTCTTTATTCCCTTTGTGTAATAAAGCCAACACAGCTTTCTTCCAAGATGTAAAACCTACTGGAGCATTATATCTTTCTTCCCTCCCAACTTCTGAACTTCCACAAAAATACCAGTTGTTCCTTGAGACTTCCCCGTAGATTATACATGATTGTTTTTATCTCATCCCTTTCTAACTTCACTATTAATTGTTGAGCTTCATTTTCTTCTAACATTGCAACTCCCACTCTAATATAACCCACCCCATCCAGCCACTACCGTTCTTTCCACTCCACTAACTACCTTGATTATAGCAAGCTCAGATGCTCATAAGCCTAGTATTTATTATACAGCAGGAACTTCTTATTGTAACATTTGTTAATGTCTGTTATGTACTTCACAGATAAAGATTCTAGTTGTCTACTGATGTACTATGTTCTTCATCTGTAAATATGTTGTAAGTAATTGCTATGTAAATTGTTAATCGCTGTGTAATCCAATGTAACTACTGTCTGTTTATTTTAACTGTGGAGCTTTTCTCCCCGGGCCTCCGCTGAAAATGGACCTACGTCCAGTTGGACACTCCCAGTCAACAAATATAAATAAATAAATAATTGGCATAATTACGTTTTCCATAAATATTTCAATTTGTGCCTTTTTTGTTTTCCATAGTCCTCTGCTTTACACAAATGCTCATACAATTTCCTAAATATAAAGACTCTGTAGGTTATCTCATTATTTTTTGCTGTCAGACAAACCTTTCTACTTTATGTTGCACAAGTTGTTTTTGTGCTCTGGAGTTGTTATGAAAAATAATTGCTTAACAGCAACCTTTCTGAACTCACGCATATTATCCAAATACTCCATTATTTTTCCTTTCATACTCTGCAGTTCCTCTTCTCTTTCATAGGTTCATAGATAGGTACTAGGCTATCTGCCCAAAGGCATTTATAAGCCTAGCCAGAATGTGTTGGTTTTCGCTGCCCCTTTAGATTAGTTCCCTGTGCCTCTGTCCAGCACAGCCACTGAAGTGATCCCCGGGGGTAAACTTTCTGTTTCCCATCCACTCGTCAAGGTTTCTCTTGAAGAGTGTTAGCGAGGAGCTCTGCCTAATGTAGATTGGAATCTTGTTCCAAAGCATGGGAAGTCTCTGGGACAGGAATCTATCCCTCCAGCATGTCCTATTTATTGTTGTGGTGAGGTTTAGATCCCCAGAGCGTGTGGCTCGAGGGGATAAGGTTTTCTTTAGGTGGAGCATGTCCATCAATTCTTGTACGTCAGGCAGAGATCAACTCTGAGTAGGCGGTATGCAACCGAGTACAGCTGAGGTTTCTTCAGTCGAGCTGCATTGGCCATCTGTTTGAGGCCAGTGATCCTCCTGGTAAGGTACTTCTGTGGTCTTTCCAGCTGTTGCAGGTGTCTTGTAAGGTACATCCCAAATGGGGCATTGTACTCTATGATGGGGCTGAAGAGTGATGAGTAGAGGGGCACAATGACCTCTTTTGATCTGGAAGTAAACCCTTTTGTGATTAGGTGGGGCACATAAAAGGATTTTCTAACCACTTTGGCAATGTGATTATCAAAAGAGAGATTACTATCTACTTGGATCCCCAGATCCCGTATTACATTTTCTGTATTTAGGGGACTACCATCTATATGGTAGTTTGTGGGTACTTTGTTTTTTTCCAAAGGGGATGACTATGCACTTTTTGGCATTTAGCTTGTGGTCATGATTTTGACACCAGGTATCCATCTCAGTGAGACCCTTTTGGAGGATGTCTGTTTCAGCCAGAGAGACAATTGTAGCCCCTAGTTTGCAGTTGTCTGCGAACTTGGTCAGCCACAGTCCTCCTGTGCTTGCCTGTACCTCTGAGAAGTATATACCGAACAAGAGGCATCCTAGGACTGAGCCCTGGGGAACACCACTTGTAACCAGTTTAGAGTCGGACCTAGCTCCCGCAACTCTCCACCATGTGGGTTCTATTTAACCCTTGTCAATCCCTCTAAATAATTACTATTACTTCTTTCTCATATGTGTTTCTCTTTTATTTCTACCCTGTTTTAAATTTTCATTTTTATCCCACACATTAGCTATCCATTCTGAAGAAATTTCTATCTTCCCTAATGATCTTCAAAACATTTTCCACCACCCATTGTAAAGCACTTAAACTGAATAGATTTGCAGAACCCCCATCCTCTTTTAACTTACAGCAAACTCATAAAACTACACATTCAAAAAATGAAGTTTATTATTTTATATAAAATCAGTTTCCCCAAATTGATGGCTGCGCCTACAGGCATTTCATATTCTAAAATTAAAGTTACACGTTCTAAAATACATGTTATCGAAGGTGTTCCCACTTTGATCTCTGTTTTTCTCCCAGATGTGAAAAATGGCTATCATGCTTTGAGTAAACATTAACCTTTAGCCCTAAGAAAAGTATACTGTCTACCTTTAAATAAACAGACAAAATGTGATTGTTATGTTAAATGCATTAAAGAATTAAGGCTGCTCGTGAGGCAACTACATACACATTACTTACTACCTGCAATTTCAAACTTCATTTATTTTTCATGGAACTGCTTGCCAGTCTACCTTTAAATGTTAATCACATTGCACTTCATGCATTTCTCTCAGCAGGTAGTGTTCTGAGGTCTCATGATTACTTACTTGCACTTGCAGACAGCTCATTCCTAAGGGAAACAATTAGCAAATGGTTTTACAAATACAAGAATACTACCATTTCCATGCCTCTCATGATTTTATCTTATTTTGTAAATTTATTTGCTTAAAAAAGTTGTACATGGGTTAGACCAAGGGCATTAATCTAGATGTCCACCCCTACAAAAACAGGGGAAATTGTTGCCTATTTCTGTACATAATGTAATCAATATACCTTTACACCCCCACCCCAGCAGCCCCAAATTGCAACATTACATTAACTTTAGCTTTTGTACACCAACCTTTCTTACTGTGGTACACAGTAAAGCCTAGATACATTACAACTAATAATTACTTTTGTGCTTTAATACCTTTAGCATATACAGCAGCCACTGATAAGACTCCCCACTTCACATTTAAAAGACCCCAGACTCAGCCCATATGGAGATTTTGCCAATAGGGATGACAGCAAGTAGGGGTATACAAAATAGACAAGAGGGGGGCTGGAATTTACTGGAGAAAATTGGTGAAGGAATTAAGGTACTGGGAAAAATAACTACAGACAGATAGGCAACAGAGTAGGATGAGGTCAACCAGATATTTGGATTGCAGGTTAAAGACTGCCTTCCCTACCAAAGGCTGATAGCAGAGCATAGGCAAAGAGAAAGGGACAGGGAAGTAATAAGTGAAAGACCAGCTCTGACTTGAGTGTTTAGTTAGGAACAGAACAGAAGTTGCTGTTGAAATATATAATTAGTAAGGTATATAAAATATTGCATGATAGCTACAAGAATCAAGCACATGAGGTTAGAAAAGATTGGGAAGAGAAACTGGAAAGCCCACATACCAAGGAACAATAGGTATTCTATATCCCAAATAAATGTATTTTTCCTCAACTAAATGGCATATGCTGAGTGTGTGATGGAAATGAAAGAGGCAACAGGAACTTGGTTTATGGGAGTGTAAAGAGTTGGCAGATGAATCACTAGAATGCTAATGACATTAACTAAATAAACTACTTCTTTTGAGCTGGGGCACATGATCTAAATTGTTTAGATGTAGTAAAGCCTTAAGTTATATAAATATCAAAAATGCTACCATGCTCTTTATTGCAAATCTCAAACTTCCTAATTCCTCTCAGTTACTCCTCTGCACCCCTGAAAGAGGAACTACTCAGCAAGTGCACCAACACATATATCTGGGCTTTCTTTTTGACTCCTCTCTAACCTTTAAAACTAATCAGAAACTGTTAAAATGTCTCAGCAACTTTATTATGTCTCCTACTCTGTTTTACACCATCTAATTTACCATGTCCATGCTGGTACTGTTAAAAGCAATCTTATCCCTAAAATGGCTGCCAAAAAGCAATTGCAAGAAAATCAAAATCAAAATTTAAAACAACTGTAAATCAAAGTACTGAATATTGCAAAGGAAATAAAGGAACTAGAGGAGGGATTTTTAAATAAAGGAAGGAGTAAACTACAAAGAAATAAATACATGGAATTTGTTGGAGCAATATATGCAATATAATATTCAACAGGAGTGAGGTTTAAGAGAAGGCAAAAAAATTGAGCAATGTATGCAGTGATTGAGTGAATGATAATTGTTAAAATATATATATATATATATATATATATATATATATATATATATATATATATATATATATGAATACTGTATGAAAATATCACTGTGATTTATTTTCCTTTCTATTAATGCAGTTGTACCTATGAAATGGCGTAAACTGTGGTTTAATAAAAATGTTAAAAAATAAACTGGTTAACAGATGTTGGTAGCCTAAAAAATTGATAACACAAAGATAAATACTTTAGGAATGAGATGGCCTTTATGGTCCATGCCAATGATCTGCTAAATGTCTGTCCATGCTTTTCTCCTGGAAAGTGCACTACTCAACTTTATCCTCTGATTCAATGATGTCTTGTAATGCAAATATCATAGTATAAAAACTTGGAAAACTGCATCTCCCCTTGATTATTCACAGTGCACAATGCTGTGATATAGCGGATTAGTACCTGATGAATTCCACCTCCCAAAGCCTTCTGAAGGCTTTAAATTCTGGATATACACCACCAACTCATTCAGGTTTATACAAGCCCTGCAATGAAGAAAAGGAGTCTAGGTGGGCTACCCAGTTTGACTTACACACATCTGTTTTCAAAACTAGAGTAGGGGGAGGATACTTGAAGGGTTTGCCCAGTTTCTTCTGACACACAGAAGAAACACCAATTAATGTCCTTAATCTGAGGAAGAGATTTCTCATAAGGATCCTTTCTCTTGATAACACTGAAAAATTCTCATGTGAAGTCTCTCATCCTGAATTCTTAAAATACTGATGCATGGCCCAAAATTTTCAACAAGGCACTCTCTGACAGATCAGTGAAAACATGATAACATTCTCTTCAAGACACACCCCCAAAACACCCAGAAATACCCTTATCCTTGGCTGAAATTAGATCCAATGTATCTTCTTTAATACTGAAATCCAAAGAATCACTGTCTCCAGTGTTCCAGAGAATGCTCTATTACACGATTATCTTCTGAGAGAGGGAAAATGTGTACAACACTTAATGAATGCCTGAAGATCTCTAGTTACAATGAACAGGATCACTGTCAAATGAAAATGCAGATTCATCACTGGAAATTAAAGAAACTTCCAATGCAATGAACAGTGGTATACTGTTGTAAGCATCCATTACATCCAATGTCATAATCCACATGCCTTGGAGCAAGGTGGGTGGGGAAGAAGACAGGTCTGAATAGTCACTATTATGAATTTCTTTACAATGGTTAAGTTGTTTAAATTAAACAGATCCGATATGGGCCTCTCAATTACCAGGTATTTGCTATTTTCAATACAACCTTGCTCCTTAAATAGCACAGAAATATTTTTAATTGCTTTTTTTGTTGTTGTTAGTGACTTTGGAAGAAATCTTACAACTGCTAGGAATCTCTATGGAATTCAGACAAGGATTAGTTAACAAGAAACTTATTGTGTACCACTGCACAGAAAAGTATTCACCCTTAAATCCAGTGAAAGAACAACCTAGTGGATTCAACACCTGACTGTCCTGCTTCCAATCACCAGCAACATCTTACTGATTGCAACTCTGGTTTAGCATATCTAACTCTAGAAACAACACAGGCAAGATAAAAGAGGCAGAAAACCAAGGACACTCCCTTTATCCCAGGCAAAGGGTTGTCCAATGAGTCAAATATTGGGCCCCTTTACTTATTTATCTATCTATCTACCATCTGTTCACTGGGAAGTAGACTGCTCTATTGACCCTTTTCAGACACAACCTGAGCTTAAAGAGCAGAAAATACACCACAGACTTTCAACTGACAATATTATATGAAAAATGAATACAAAACAAAGTTCAGAACATATTAAAATTTAATACAGAAATATTAAAAGATCTAGTCAGAGCACTCTGAGTAAAAAAAGATACAGACAAATGCAAGCTAAGCTGTGAATAAAATACATTGCTATCATACATATAATACATAAACTTCTATATACATGTGAATATTTGTGTATAAGATGCCACGTTAAGAGGCTGAAAAAAGTTTATTAAATGTATTCTAGCATTCATGATATGGAATGGTAAGTTTTTCAACCATTGTAATGGCTGCAGCTGTACGTAGATTCAGTAAAGAGATGCTCTTTAAGTGCATCTTTAAAGCTTTTAATTGTTTCTACATTTTTGATATCTATAGGCAGATGATTCCAGGTAGCAGGTCCCAGTCTACAAAATGTTCTCTCACATACAGCAGTTTTAAATGGGTGGGTGAGGGGAGTAATAAAATTAAACTACTGTCCTATGTACTTCTGAGTACATAAGGGTTGTCTTGTAAAGGTAGTTTCATTTTTACAGGGGGGCAGTGACCATGTTTTAGCACCTTATGAATTAGAGTGCTTAGAAGAAAAGTGGCCCTATGAGGCACTGGCAGCTATTTGGAATTTTTTACCAAAATGCAATGGTGGATCGGGGGAGGTCTGCTAACAGAATGACTCAGCAGGTTTTATTCTCAGCAGTCTGTATTCTGTGAATATCATGGGCTTAATACATAATGAGAAAAGGAAGGCCATATTCAAGTTTAGGTATTAAAATATTTTTTTAACAATGGCCCGGAGAGTAGAAAGTAAAAGGAAGTGACTCATTTTGTAACAGCTTTATTTGAGCAAGGACTTTATTAGTTAAAAATGTGTGTGTGTAGTAAAGGAAAGGGCAGAGTTGATTATTAGGCCTAGGTACCTCTGTTCAGTGACATTAGCTATTCTGTTCCCAATAAGATTTAAGAGAATAGGAGGAAAAGTGAGAAATTTCTTGTCCGAGGCAAAGACTATAACAGAAGTTTCTTAGGCATTAATTAGTTGTTTGTTAGTAGTGGACCAGGTGCATCCATCTATCCATAACCCCTTTTTCCCCATTTTGCACATGAGGTCAGTGTGTCACTTCACTAGTGAAAATCATCTAGAGCAACTGTCCTGTAACTTAGTTTGCAAGTCAGAGTGGCTAGTACTGGATTGTAGGAGCAGCATATCACCTGCCTATATTATTATTTTAACATTTGGTAATTCTACGAGATCATTAACACAAAGAGAGAAGAGAAGAGGACCTAGCACAGACCCTTGTGGTATTCCTGTATTACGTTTAACAGCAGAAGAGGATGAAACATTACAATGGACATGGAAGGTTCTGTCTTTTAGAAAGATGCAAAACCAGCCGAAGGTATTATAGCCAAGGTTGAGTCTTTTGAGTTGGTAGAGACGAAGGATATGCATTTCAAAAGTCCTTGCCATGTCAACAAAGAAACCTGTAGTAATAAGTCCCTCATTCAGGTTGCAATAAATTTTATCAGTTGCCATTACCAAAGCAGTAAAGATAGTGAAGGTGCTGCAAACGTTGTACTGTGCATCACATAATGGACCACAGCTATTAATGCGCTTAAGTAGCTGCTTGTGCAAAAGTTTTTAAAATATTTTGGTAATAGGACAAAGGATAGAAATAGGTCCATAATCCTTCACCCCATTAGGAGAACTGACTTTAGGTAGACAGATTACAACTGTGTGCCTGAATGCTGGTGGCACAGTGCCTGAGATGAGACAGAGTTTAAAGATACGAGTAAGTGGTTTCACGATTTTTTTCAGCACCAAGCTTTAGGAAGGTGGGATGAAGATTGCTGGATTTAGCTCCTGAACTGTTTTGTTTGGGAAGTAGGGGCTTGGTCTGTTTTACTGAAATTTCATAGAAGTGAAAGGTTGCTGCATAGGAGCCTAGGGTGTATAGATCAGGGGATGAAGGTTCTTTTTCTCCACTGGTGAGGGAGTAAATTGTTGGAAAGGCTTTAGCTATGTTGATAATGGAGGACTGCAAAAAGTGAGGACAATCATTAGTACGGGCATAATGCTTCAATGCTAAGGGTTCATTCTTGGTAGATAAAGAGTCATTTAATGCTCCTGTTAAGCTTTTTATTATTTACAAAACTAATTGGATCTGTTTGCTTCCTGTTTCTGTCTAAGATACAGAACTTTTGCAGTATTTGCTGCAATTCTTGCTTCTTTCCTTAAACTCAAAAAAGTTTGGTGAAGCTCTGTACTGCTGGGGTTTCTTTTCCAGTTCTTTCAGGCTGAATCTCTGGATTTAATTTTGTTTTTAATATTATCTGAAAGCCATGAGCAACACTGTGATCTAGTTTTTGTAAGGGAATACAGTGTACTCTGAAATGAGGTCAGTTTTATATTGAACATTTCTAAAATAGAGGTGGATTCAGACATGGCATACAAAGGAGTCCAATCTACAGCACTGAGTAGGGTGTTGAGATATGGTAGCTTATTATTAGGGGTAGATCTTCTGTAAATTATTTGAGGAGGTGTTTCATATGTTCTAAATGATCAAATGGATTTAATGGGTGAGTGCTCACTCAGAATATTGGGGTGTATTTCACTGTGAACGCACCTGTTTTGTACGCTGGTTATTATTAGGTCAAGTGTGAAGATAGTGACAGTTATTATACTGGTTCAAGTAGGAGCTTGCATTATTTGGGCCATGCTAAATTGCTGTGACAATTTGTTCGGAGTCAGAAAAATCTTCCAATAGCAATGATATTTAAATCACCAAGAATAACAGTGTTATTATGTATGACTTTGGGGAACATACATTGTAGATTTTTATATAAAAGAGAACCTGAAGACAGTTGGGGGATGGAAACTCCAGCAATCCACATGGAACTATGGCCACCGAATGTGATGTGAAACAATACCCAATTGGGACTCTTGTCACCTCTGTGACCACAGCATTAAGCTACTTCACTAACAGGGCACCTGGTTCAATGGGAATATTCCCAATTTGGGAACTCAAAAATTATGATTGCTAAAAAGAGCTGTTCTCAACCAAACCTGTCTCCCAGACATAGCCACAAATGGCGCACATTTAAGACTGTTGTAAGCACTGTGATAAATGCGTTTATAAATATATGATAATATGTTTAAGCAGTATGCCATCCTCACATGACAAAAGCAATTCTTCCAGCAACAGCTTTACTTGTAAGATTCCATCACTTTGACCCATGAGCATATATTATAAAATATCATAAAAAATAGGTCCACACCCCCATAAGTGTCATACAGTGAACTTTTAGAAACAAGATATCAAAAAATCATCATACAGTATAAAACAAAATCATGCTTCAGTATGTTTTGAAATAAGATCTGGCAACGGAGAGGTCCATCTGCTCAAGGTCAATTCACTGTTGAACTATAATATAAACTTCTTAGATACATTATAAAACCTCCCACCCCTCAGAAGCTTTTCTGAGTCTCATGTGGGTCAGAAACAGATTCTCTGAAAGCATAAATATGCTTCGCTAAAGGAGAAAAAAATGTGTATTTATATGCAAATCAAACTTTGTTCAGTCATTTCCAAACAGGCTTGCCATCAAATTAATGAAATTCCCGCTTATCTGAAGGGTTTAATCATTAAGTTCATCAAACTTTCACAATCAAAGTCTAATGAACAAGAAGCCAAGTCATTCCCATCATAAAAAAATCTTCATCATTATACTTCCTGAGCTACTTAGATTCTTCTGGAAGGTATGTGTGTGTGTACCTTTTTCCTCTGGTTTATTCAAGCACCTAAATAAATTAGCATTTAGAGTGGTTATTATTGTAATTATTTTATCATAATCTAACTCTAAAGTGACAGGCAACTGCTCATTTTCAACAGAATTACCTATGTTTAAGTCACTTCCTGTTTTCTCTAAAGTGTTACAACTTGGCCTTGGTCCGCCAGCAACTCACTTACTTAAAAGAAGCCTTTCTGAAACAACAGTTTGGAACTGTTGTTGTTGTATCTTTTGGCTTTTCCCGGTTAGGGGTCGCCACAGCGGAACTCCTGCCCGCTAATGATTGGCAGTAGAGTTTTACGTACAGAGTTGCCAGCCCTGACGCACAACCTTCAACGAAGGTGCGCCCATTCACGCATGTCTCCACACAGAAGACGCTTTAGCTGAGAATCGAACAGGACAACGTCTTACTGTGAGGCGACAAATCTACCGCAGCACCACCACCGCAGATCAAGTACTGTACTATCTAAAACAACTAGTTCTGAGGCACAAGACATATTTTGCTAGAGTACTCCTAATTTTTGTTTTGTTTTGTTTTTGCAGCTCAAACATAAAAACGCAGGCATCGCTTTAACCCAGTTGTCAATCCAATCAAAGAAATGGAAGTAGGTGAACTACAAAGAATATGAGGTCTTACCTCAGAGAAATTTCATGCTTCTGAGGAAAAGATGAAATTTATTCACACACAGCACTGTGCCAAAAGATTTAAATAGTCATAAAACTTAAACTGTAAGAAACATACTACCCTAGCACAGCAATAAAAAGTTGAATCTTGTTATCCTTTTAAAATGCCTTTTTCAAAACACTATCCCTTGTTTCAATTGCTGGATAAAATAAGTTCCCGAGAAAAAAGAAGCAAGCAACAAATACAACACATACAATACATATTGCAGACAGAAAATAGCGGTTAAGGGGTTTAGTAACTATAAACAAAATACAAGTTTCAACTTAGTGCAACTTAGGAAAACATCCACTGAAACAGATTTTAACTGCTGACACTCAAGACGCGATCAAGGTCATTAACTGGAAGGAAAGAGGTAAAATAGCATTTTAGATCAAAAAAGAAATTGAAAAGCTGAATTAATTTTTCTTTGTGGGCACGGCCCTCCACCGCACCCCAGTGCAAAATTATTAACAAGTCTAATTTCCATGCTCCTAACAGGAAAGGGAAAAGTGATTGAATCTTTACTCTTCAGTCATCTCATTTTAGACTGAAATGCCAGTCATCCATCTGGGGGTCAGCCAACTGTTTAGTAATAAAACACCACCTGAGAAGCCTAAATATTTCAATGATGTTTATAACTGCCCATGTAATGTAGCCACAATTAAAATTAATCTCATCTATAGTCACATTTTCTTTTTTGACAGATAATGCACGCACACAAACATATATATATATATATATATATATATATATATATATATATATATATATAGCCGCGGTGGTGGTGCTGCGGTAGCGTTGTCGTCTCACAGCAAGACGTCGTCCCGTTCGATTCTCAGCTAGAGCGTCTACTGTGGAGACATACGTGAATGGGCGTACCTACGTTGAAGGTTGTGCGTTAGGGCGGGCAACTCAGCACGTAAAAATCAACTGCCAATCATTAGCGGACCAGAGTTCCGCTGTGGCAACCCCTAACCGGGAAAAGTCGAAAGACACAACAACAACATATATATCTATATACACACACACACACACACACACACACACACACACACACACACACACACACACACACCCATGAGAACAGGTGCACACTTAAAAAAAGAAGTACAGTTCTACAAATCCAAGTTTCAAGGATTGAGGTATCCATGAGCAATGAATATAATTAAATTTTCTCCATGGTAACTTTAAAGAAAAAAAAATCTCTTTATTCAACCTTCAGATGTCAGAAAGGGCATGTGACTCGCTCTTGAGTAGAGTGGGGTACAAGGTCTACATGCTCTCTGCTAACAAATGGGAAATAACCAAAACTACTGCGGTGGTGGTGCTGCGGTAGCGTTGTCGCCTCACAGTAAGACGGGTGTCCTGTTTGATTCTCAGCTCGAGCGTCTTCTGTGTGGAGACATGCATGAATGGGCGTACCTTCGTTGAAGGTTGTGCGTCAGGGCTGGCAACTTGGCATGTAAAAATCTACTGCCAATCATTAGCAGACTGGAGTTCTGCTGGGGCGACTCCTAAACGGGAAAAGCCGAAAGACACAACAACAACCTATCAGTGGCACAGCCTAACTTTATGGTTTAGAGAGACACAGAGAAACACAAATAATATAAGTGAAAACAACCCTTCCAACCATGCCAGCTGTGAACGAATCCTGCTGTACCATACTAACATCACATTTTTTCACTATTAACCTGAGGAAAATATGCTGTTAAAATAAATGTACTATAACATATGTGCATCCATTCCAGCCCTATTATTCAACAGAGAAGAGAGCTATGACTGTTTCACATATCTTCTGCTTCTTTTTCTTTTGGCTGCTCTTATTAGGAGTCATCACAGCGGATCATCTGTTTCTATTTCTTCCTGTCCTCCGCATCTTAATGTCTCACCACATCCATAAACCTTATCTTAGGCCTTCCTATTTTCCTCTTACCTGGCAGCTCCACCCTTAACATCCTTCTCCCAATATACCCAGCATCCCTCCTCAGCACATGTCCAATCCAACACAATCTCATCTCTCTGGCTTTGTCTCCAAACCATCCAACCTGAGCTGACCCTCTATTATACTCATTTCTAATCCTGTCCATCCTCATCATACCCAATGCAAATTTAACATCTTTAACTCTGCCACCTCCAGCTCTGACTCCTGTCTTTTCATCAGGGCCATCGTCTCCAACCCATATAACATAGCTGGTCTCACTACCATCTTGTAGACCTTCCCTTTCACTCTTATTGGTACCATTCTGTCACAAAGCACTCCTGACCCTCTTCTCCACCCACTCCACCCTGCCTGCACACTCTTCTTCACCTCTCTTCCACACTTACCATTATTCTGAACTGTTGATCCCACGTATTTAAACTCATCCACCTTCCCCAACTCTACTCCCTGCATCCTCACCATTCCTCTGTCCTCCCTCTCATTCACACACATACAATCTGTCTTAGTCCTGCTGACCATCATTCATCTCCTGTCTAGTGGATATCACCACCTCTTCAGGGTCTCTTCAACCTGTTCCCTACTCTCACTACAAATCACAATGTCATCCACAAACATCATAGTCCACAGGGACTCCTGTCTAATCTTGTCTGTCAACCTGTCCATCACTACTGCAAATAAGAAAGGGCTCAGGACTGATCCTTGATGTAATCCCACCTCCACCATGAATGCATCAATCACTCCTACTGCAGACCTCACCATTGTCACAGTGCCTTTGTACACATCCTGTACCACTCATATACTTCTTTGCCATTCCCGACTTCCTTATACAATACCACAACTCCTCTCTAGGCACCCTGTCATATGCTTTCTCTAAGTCCACAAAGACACAATGCAACTCCTTCTGACCTTCTCTATACTTCTCCATCAACACCCTCAGAGCAAACATCACATCTGTAGTGCTCTTTCCTGGCATGAAACCGTACTGCTGCTCACTAATCATCACCTCCCTTCTTAACCTAGCTTTCACTAATCTCTTCCCATAACTTCATACTGGGGCTGATCAAATTTATTCTGCTGTAGTTACTAAAGCTCTGCACATCACTCATTCTTAAAAATCGGTACCAATACACTTACTTCTTCACTTCTCAGGCATCCTCTCACCTTCCAAGTTTCTGCTAAACAATCTGGTTAGAAACCCCACTGCCATCTCCCCTAAACATCTCCATGCTTCCACAGATGTGTCATCTGGGCCAACAGCCTTTCCATTCTTCATTCTCTTCATAGCTGTCCTTACTTCCTCCTTGCTAATCTATTGCACTTTCTGATTCACTATCCCCACATCATTCAGTCTTCTCTCTCTCTCATTCCCTTCATTCATCAGCCCCTCAAAGTACTCTTTCCATCTGCTCAACACACTCTCCTCGCTTGCAAGTATGTTTTCCTCATTATCCTTTATCACCGTAACCTGCTGCACATTTTTTCAGCTTGGTCACTCTGTCGAGCCAATTCCGATTCTTTTCTCCCTCCTTAGTGTCCAACCTTTCATACAACTCGCCATACACTTTATCCTTAGCCTTCGCCACCTCTCTCTTCACCATATGCCTCATCTCCTTATACTCCTGTCTACTTTCTTCATCTCTCTGACAATCCCACTTCTTCATTGACAACTTCTTCCTCTGTATACTCTCCTATACTTTCTCATTCCACCACTAGGTCTCCTTGTCCTCCTTCCTCTGTCCAGATGTCACACCAAGCACCTTTCTAGCTGTCTCCCTTACCAGCTCTGCTGTGGCTGCCCAGCTATCTGGTAGCTCTTCACTGCCACCCAGTGCCTGTCTTAACTTTTCCTTGAACTCCACCTTACAGTTATCCTCTTTCAAATTCCCCATTTGATCTTTGGCACTGCCCTCACTCTCCTTCTCTTTTTCTTGGTCACCAACGTCATCCTACAGACCACCATCCTATATTGCCTAACTATGATTTCCCCTGTCACCTCTTTGTAGCTCCAATCTCCATCAGACTGGCCCTCCTGCATAGGATATAATCCACCTGTGTACATCTTCCTCCACTCTTGTACATCACCCTATGCTCCTCCCTCTTCTCAAAATACGTATTCACCACAGCCATGCCCATCCTTTTCTCAAAATCCACTACCATCTGTCCTTCTGCTTTCCTCTCCTTAACACCATACCTACTCATCACCTCCTCATCTCCTCTGTTCCCTTTACCAACATGTCCACTGAAATACGCTCCAATCACCACTCTCTCACCCTTGGGTACACTTTCCTCCACTTCATCTAACTTGCACCAAAATCTTTCTTTCTCTTCCATCAAACACCCAACCTGCGGAGCATATGCACTAACATTCATCATCACACCATCAATTTCCAGCTTCATAAACATCACTTCTATCTGACACTCTTTTCACCTCCAAAACACTCTTGACATACTGTTCCTTCAGGATAACCCCTACCATCCGCACCATGGTAGAACAATTTGAACCCGCCTCAGATATACCTGGTCTTACTCCTCTTCAATCTGGTCTCTTGCATGAGCAACATATCAGCCTTCCTTCCCTCCATCACATCAGCTAGCTCTCTCTCTTTACCACTCATACTGCCAACATTCAAAGTACCTATCCTCACCTCCACATGCCTAACTTTCCTCCTCTCCTCCTGCCTCCGGGTATGCCTTCCCCCTCTTCTTCTTCTTCTTCAGACAAAAGTAGCTCAATTTCCACCAGCACCCTGTTGGGTAACCGTACTGGAGATGGTCGTTAACTCAGGCCTCAACCAATCTGATATGTAAATCTGTATTGTTGTCTGCATATTTGCTCTGGCAAAAATTACTGTTTCACATATAATAAAATGTAACATTAAATTATGTGGGTGTTATTATATAACATTTTCTGTTACAACAAGACAGCTAGTGAATTATGAGTTGCAAATACACAATGCAGGAGTATCAGCTTGATATCATGTAAAGCTCATAATTTGCTACCTATAACTTCCTGCTGACATGGGGGGTCTCCAGTTCAGAAACAGATGCAAGAAATACAAGTAATGGCAAAACATTATAACAACTTATACAGCCAAGACTTGGAAATGTATACTAAGACACAAAAAATGAAGAAGTACCTAGTGAATTTTAACCTGCCTAAAGCAACAGAAGAATATAAAAGAAATGAAATGAGGAAAATGAAATTAAAAAGGACATAAGTAAAAATACAGGAAAATAACAGTATTCTAGTGACAGTCTTCCTCATGGTGTAAAGCAGTGATGGCAGTCATTCTAAAGGAAGGGAGAGACTAGACTGACCCTGGATCTTATAAACCAATTTAAATTTTAAAACATGAATATAAAGTCTCCGTGACAACTGGGACAAGTCTTGCCAAAAATAGTAAAACTCAAACAATGTGAATTGAGAAAAGGTAGGCAAAATATCTGATAACATTAAAAGAACTTTAATGATAAAAAAGGATATAGAGAACACAAATAGGTATTAATGTTCCTAGGATTAGATGCTAAAAAGGCATTTGATACAATCAGTTAGGAATTCATGAAGAAAACTCTAGAGGAATTTGTTTTCTCACAAAAATGAATATCTTTAATATGTAGTATTTACAATGGAGCCCAAGCTATAATAAATTGTGGTGGAAAATTATCAGAAATGGTCAATTTATCACAGGGTACCAGAAACAGATGCCTGCTTTCTCCTTTATTTATGTATTCATTCACTCATTCATTTATTAACCAGGTTAAGTACAGTGACTCAAAGACTTACGACCGGGGTCAGATGACGCACAAACTTGAGACCGAGACTATAACAATGTTAATAAATTTTACAAATACACTGGTGATAGGAGTTTAAACTCTAAGCATTAACATTAATGATACATTTATGAGTTAAATAGTAAGACATTTGCATCTAGAACCTCTAGCCAGAGAAATCAGATAAGAGGTTATAAATGAAGTAACACATATGAAAAGATGCAATATACTTCTTTATAGCACAAATCCAGAATGTAACATAAGAAACATTTGTCTAGTTAAAAAAAATTTAGTAAGATGGCAATAAATAAATTTAAAACAAAACAATTGATTTAAATTACACATCAACATATAATCGGGTGCATGAACACCCTTTCCTCAACTGTCAAGACAAAATGGGATATCTGGGAATCTGGCTGAGACAGGATGTTAATCAGTAATCAGGTCATCAAGGACATCCGGAAGGGGCAAGTCTAAAGATTATTAGAAAATTACCGCAATGGAAGATGTTATTTATGGATAAAGATAGTCAGATACATACAATACAGATATTTTTGATTCCCCTGGTGATTTACATAGGGAATGCTTATTTTTAAAAACCAAGAGAACAGCCATGGCAAAACATTAAAAGGGAAACAAAATAATTATTTTTGGCAGAACAAGAAAGAGACCAGTGGGAAAAATGCTACTGCCTAGAGAGTGGTGGTGGGGGGATTTAAAAGAATTTTATAAGACAAAATGGCTGAGAATAATGTACTTGGTTTAAAACCAAACCTGACTGCTAAGTGTAATGTAATGGGGATGAATCTAGGGGAGAATGTGCTTATAAGAGATCACGCATCATTATGGGTAATGAATGGAAAATGACAAAAATCAATATGCACAATTTTATGTGTGTCAGATCGTGAAACAAATGCTAAGTTTAAAAGAGTTAAGGCACTGGAATATATATGATAATGCCAATAGGGAAGATATTAAATAAAAGCAAAAAAAAAAGAATAGAGGAAAGAGTTGCAGACATTTGGAGAAGATAAAACAAGGATGCTTGATTTTGGGAGGAGGAGGAGTTAAAGGGTGATGATCTATGAAATGGGGAGAAGGTTAAACAGATTTTTGGATTACAAGAAATGACCGTTTAAAAAATATATAGGGTTTAATATACAACTTAAGATTTGAGGAGAAGCAAGCAATCTCAAATAAAACCAACTATACAAGACTTCATAACAGAAGCAAAAACTGAAACTGCAGTTAGGGAGAAGTTAGTAAATATTGCATATAATGCAATGATAGAATTAAAGAACCAGCACCGAACAAAGTTGTGACAGGACTGAGAGATTAGGAAATGAATTCACTATTGACGACTGGAGGGATGTGTGTCTAGTCCCCTAGATATGTCACACTTTCACCTCAAACTAGCACTTTCGCTTTGCTTTCCTTTTCTCTGTAAAAAAATGGAGCAAAACTCATTCAATATCTCTTGATTTTTCTCACCAACATCTGGGATAGGTTATCTACCTTGGTTCAGCCTGGCCGAGATTATCCTTCACTTCCTTCTTACTACACAACTAAAGAATCCTTTGTTGCATTTGCTGATCCCTTCTGTCAACTCCCTTTCAGCTAGTGCCTCTGCTCCCCCATCTCCTCTGTTACCCTTCCTGCCTTCTTCTACTATGCCTCCATTGGAGGACAGCTTATGTTCCATACACTTACGAAGGAGACCTATATGAGCAATCATTGTTTAAGACTGCTCTCTTTCTCTCTCTCTCTGCCTTACAAAAAATCAAGGTGAGGTTGTGATGTTCCAAGCATTTCTTCTTTTTCGAGATGGTGAGACCTTATAGTACTTATATACAAGTAGCTAGGATGTGTGGAGGGTAGCCCCCACATTAGAGGTGCAGAAGGTTTGCCTCCTGCAAAAATACTTTTTTTTTACTTTGATCTTTCATTGTATCTGCATCATATTCAAGAGATTTTTACCCCTTTGTGATCATAATTTTGATGGTCAACACAAACAAGTGGATCTTCTGTCATGGATCTGCCCCCATCACTTCCCTACCCTCTTTTTTACTCCATCTTCTGTATATTATGCCTTTGGCTCCAAGCACTATCCCCACCTTCCTGTGTAGCAAATGAGCCTTCTTCTCTTTTTGCCTCTCACTCAAAACATTGTCAAAACACAACTTCCCTGACCCATTCCCACACCATGTATACTTTTTCAATGTAATCACAGTCCCCTAAGTCATCTCTGACCTTCTCACAATTTTAATCTTATTTAAAGTTTGAACACACAATATTTGCTAAATGCAACAATGCATGCTGCATTTAGTACTAACTACACTTCATATTAGTGAATCTCTAATGCCCTGATGCATTTCCTGATTTATATTTATATTAAAGCTCCCTTTGCACTCCGTGGAAATATACATTGCACAGCTGGATATACCCGATTATCAAATGAAAATAAAATATAACATACAAACTATGTTTTTGTGAATGATTTCTGCCACATTCCAATAGTTCATTTGGGCTGTGGTTCTGGTACTGGCCCTTCTTATTCTGTGTATGAATGTTACCTTCTGTAAAATATTAGATACAGGGCAGGATTCACCTCCTCGTGTAAGAGTTACAAGGCTTACACGGAGGTTGAAACAGTGTGGCATGTCATGCATATGCATGAGGGCATGCTGAATCACACCTAAGGCTTTACGGTCTGTGGAAGACAGTCCGTGTCCCCGGGTCGCCGCAAGTGGACACGCCCCAGAAGTAAAAAGTGCCTAAAGTAAACCCCCATGACAGAGTACATGGAAATGTGAATAAACACAACACAACACATGCCCCACAGACTATGAACATAAAATGTTATAAATGAGCATGTTATATTTTTTTAAATTGTAAAGATGTTTGCTCGAGAGTGCCGTTATGCTGGTGCCGTTCATAGCTCAGCCACAGTTAGCAGTAAGTGGAAAAGCATATAAGAACTAACTATACAAAGTAAGCCAAAAAGCACTAGCGTAGCGGTAGAGACATTGGCTGAAGAGCAGGCAGTCATGGTTCGAGCCCCCACAACATCAATTTTCATTTTACTGAAATAAGCACGAAACAAGTCCCTGACATATATGTACACATATAAAATAATATCTTACGTAAAATGTAATGAAATAGGCCATTTATTGTGAAGAAATGTGAAATAACAAAATAATAACAAATGCCAGATGTGCCTATAGCTGAGCTACAGTTTAACAAGGTGAGTGCATGTGCCCGTAGATGAGCAGTGGTATAACAGGTGCAAAATGAGTGCCCGTAGGTGAGCAGTGGTTTAACAGGTACAAAATGAGTGGCCATAGGTGAGCCGTGGTTTAACACTGTGTGCCCCTAGCTGAGCTGAGCTGCATATGCGGCTGACAGCCAAATGAAGAATAAACCAGCGTAACCCGCTTAGCTGAGAGCTGCGCACGCCAGCGAGCTAACCGACGGGCAACGTTGAGCAAGCTGTAACAAAACTGCCTTTACACAAACACACCTCCTAGCCTGTGTAGACAGTCATAAAATATAAAAAGCAGTGGCCAGGTTCGAACCCAGGATACCATGCACCATAGTCAAGGTACTGAACCACTAAGCCATGACATCTGTACTTAGAAATGCAGTAATAGCAAATATATAGGAATGAATAGAAAGAGGAACATGACAAAGCAGGTTTTGTGAAGCTGATACAATTCCAAAATGGCCAATCACAGATAAGTGTGGGAAAAACGGCATATATAAGCCCCATAGGCAGGAATACACAGCATAACCAATTGTAGAACTAACTTGCAGCCAGAATGTCAGGAGTAGGTGAGGGTAGTTGCTTCCGAGCACAGAGGTGGAGCGTTGAGGAGTCCAGATATATGGTCTGGCTCCTTGTCCACAATCATGAGGCCCAACTCATGCAGGGCCAGGTCCTGTGGGGAGCATATAGGGCTGAGGCGTGGGACCGGTTGGCTCATGATCTCACCAGTGCCACAGGGATTCCAAGGACTGGTGAGCAGGTCCATCACCACAATGCGGACCTGAAGATGAAGCAGGACCAACTGAACCTTTGGATCCAG
This sequence comes from Protopterus annectens, assembly GCF_019279795.1. Taxonomy (NCBI): domain Eukaryota; kingdom Metazoa; phylum Chordata; order Ceratodontiformes; family Protopteridae; genus Protopterus; species Protopterus annectens. Next base: position 873,317,603 of record NC_056739.1, on the reverse strand, counting down.
GAGGCCCGGCAAATGCCCAACGCCCTACTACTGAGTAAGCCACATGTAATTATGTATGTAACAAATTAACCTAGCTGGTATTATGGAGATGTATATTCCAATATTACTTTATTTATATTACAGCTGCAGGTGTCTGTTCTGCGAAGCCTATGGCAATAGGCTGGTGCAGTTGCACCACCAGGCAGCGTCAGTATTCCTCTCCCTGTAACTGTAAATAAATATAAAAGTATGGCAGTTAGCAAAAGAGTGCAGTGTAGTCACTAAGTAATAAAATGTGCAGGTAACAGTGTAAAAGTGTTTGCAAGTATTGTGATTACAAAGTGTGTTGCAGTCTGAAATCCAAACAGAAAATGAAAATGTCTGAAATAAAGTCTGAAATAAAGATGCCCCACCTGTAATATAATAGTACACAACCTGCAGCAGGCTGAAAAGTATAGCTGCAGAAGATGAGCAAATCGATGTGTGAAATATATCCCTGTTGAAATACTGAAACATGACAGAAGTGAGACTGTTGGAAAGGACTGTAATAACTACAGGTAAAACATGTCAATAAAGCCTAGAAGTAAGTACCATCCTGAATTGTAAAAATAAAACAAGTGAGAGAGTGTGAGAAAGAGTTATGAATCCACCAACAAAGTAGTAATAACTCCTGAATAAAGTATACTGCAGTTAGTACAGAATGAAATGAATGTGACAAGCAGAACCAAACTGCGAAATGTGTTCAAAATGTTCGCAGGTGGAATGTATCCCAAAATCTGGATATGTTGCTCTCAGTCTGCAATATGCAGATAGTATGATTGTCTGAAATACCAAACATCTCTCTTGATTTTCTCACCAACATCTGGGATAGGTTATCTACCTTGGTTCAGCCTGGCCGAGATTATCCTTCACTTCCTTCTTACTACACAACTAAAGAATCCTTTGTTGCATTTGCTGATCCCTTCTGCCAACTCCCTTTCAGCTAGTGCCTCTGCTCCCCCCATCTCCTCTGTTACCCTTCCTGCCTCCTTCTACAATGCCTCCATTGGAGGACAGCTTATGTTCCATACACTTACGATGGAGACCTATATGAGCAATCATTGTTTAAGACTGCTCTCTTTCTCTCTCTCTCTGCCTTACAAAAAATCAAGGTGAGGTTGTGATGTTCCAAGCATTTCTTCTTTTTCGAGATGGTGAGACCTTATAGTACTTGTATACAAGTAGCTAGGATGTGTGGAGGGTAGCCCCCACATTAGAGGTGCAGAAGGTTTGCCTCCTGCAAAAATACTTTTTTTTTACTTTGATCTTTCATTGTATCTGCATCATATTCAAGAGATTTTTACCCCTTTGTGATCATAATTTTGATGGTCAACACAAACAAGTGGATCTTCTGTCATGGATCTGCCTCCATCACTTCCCTACCCTCTTTTTTTACTCCATCTTCTGTATATTATGCCTTTGGCTCCAAGCACTATCCCCACCTTCCTGTGTAGCAAATGAGCCTTCTCCTCTTTTTGCCTCTCACTCAAAACATTGTCAAAACACAACTTCCCTGACCCATTCCCACACCGTGTATACTTTTTCAATGTAATCACAGTCCCCTAAGTCATCTCTGACCTTCTCACAATTTTAATCTTATTTAAAGTTTGAACACACAATATTTGCTAAATGCAACAATGCATGCTGCATTTAGTACTAACTACACTTCATATTAGTGAATCTCTAATGCCCTGATGCATTTCCTGATTTATATTTATATTAAAGCTCCCTTTGCACTCCGTGGAAATATACATTGCACAGCTGGATATACCCGATTATCAAATGAAAATAAAATATAACATACAAACTATGTTTTTGTGAATGATTTCTGCCACATTCCAATAGTTCATTTGGGCTGTGGTTCTGGTACTGGCCCTTCTTATTCTGTGTATGAATGTTACCTTCTGTAAAATATTAGATACAGGGCAGGATTCACGAAGCCTCCGTGTAAGAGTTACAAGGCTTACACGGAGGCTGCAGTTAAACGGTGTGACGTCAGCATGTCATGCATATGCATGAGGGCATGCTGAATCACACCTAAGGCTTACACGGTCTGTGGAAGACAGTAGGGGGCGTGTCCGTAGGCCGAGCCCGGCAAGTGGACACGCCCCCAGAAGAGTAAAAGTGCCTAAAGTAAACCCCCATGACAGAGTACATGGAAATGTGAATAAACACAACACAACACATGCCCCCACAGACTATGAACATAAAATGTTATAAATGAGCATGTTATATTTTTTTTAAATTGTAAAGATGTTTGCTCGAGGGTGCGCTCGTTTGTGCGGGCGTGCCCATAGCTCAGCCACAGTTAGCAGTAAGTGGAAAAGCATATAAGAACTAACTATACAAAGTAAGCCAAAAAGCACTAGCGTAGCGGTAGAGACATTGGCTGAAGAGCAGGCAGTCATGGTTCGAGCCCCCACAACATCAATTTTCATTTTTACTGAAATAAGCACGAAACAAGTCCCTGACATATATGTACACATATAAAATAATATCTTACGTAAAATGTAATGAAATAGGCCATTTATTGTGAAGAAATGTGAAATAACAAAATAATAACAAATGCCAGATGTGCCTATAGCTGAGCTACAGTTTAACAAGGTGAGTGCATGTGCCCGTAGATGAGCAGTGGTATAACAGGTGCAAAATGAGTGCCCGTAGGTGAGCAGTGGTTTAACAGGTACAAAATGAGTGGCCATAGGTGAGCCGTGGTTTAACACTGTGTGCCCCTAGCTGAGCTGAGCGTAATATGCGTGCTGACAGCCAAATGAAGAATAAACCAGCGTAACCCGTTTGCGCGGAGCTGCGCACCTCGCCAGCGAGCTAACCGACGGGCAACGTTGAGCAAGCTGTAACAAAACTGCCTTTACACAAACACACCTCCTAGCCTGTGTAGACAGTCATAAAATATAAAAAGCAGTGGCCAGGTTCGAACCCAGGATACCATGCACCATAGTCAAGGTACTGAACCACTAAGCCATGACATCTGTACTTAGAAATGCAGTAATAGCAAATATATAGGAATGAATAGAAAGAGGAACATGACAAAGCAGGCTTTGTGAAGCTGATACAATTCCAAAATGGCCAATCACAGATAAGTGTGGGAAAAACGGCATATATAAGCCCCATAGGCGGGAATACACAGCATAACCAATTGTAGAACTAACTTGCAGCCAGAATGTCAGGAGTAGGTGAGGGTAGTTGCTTCCGAGCACAGAGGTGGAGCGTTGAGGAGTCCAGATATATGGTCTGGCTCCTTGTCCACAATCATGAGGCCCAACTCATGCAGGGCCAGGTCCTGTGGGGAGCATATAGGGCTGAGGCGTGGGACCGGTTGGCTCATGATCTCACCAGTGCCACAGGGATTCCAAGGACTGGTGAGCAGGTCCGTCACCACAATGCGGACCTGAAGAGACGTAAGCAGGACCTCCTGAACCTTTGGATCCAGGAGGCCCAGCAAATGCCCAACTCCCCACTACTGAGTAAGTTACATCTAATTATGTATGTAAGAAATTAACCTAGCTGGTATTATGGAGATGTGTATTCCAATATTACTTTATTTATATTACAGCTGCAGGTGTCCGTTCTGCGAACCGCAGAGCCTATGGCAATAGGCTGGTGCAGTTGCGCCACCAGGCAGGTCAGTAATCCTCTCCCTGTAACTGTAAATAAATATAAAAGTATGACAGTTAGCAAAAGAGTGCAGTGTAGTCACTAAGTAATAAAATGTGCAAGTAACAGTGTAAGAGTGTTTGCAAGCATTGCTTGATTACAAAAGTGTGTTGCAGTCTGAAATCCAAACAGAAAAATGAAAATGTCTGAAATAAAGTCTGAAATAAAGATGCCCCACCTGTAATATAATAGTACACAACCTGCAGCAGGCTGAAAAGTATAGCTGCAGAAGATGAGCAAATCGCATGTGTGAAATATATCCCTGTTGAAATACTGAAACATGACAGAAGTGAGACTGTTGGAAAGGACTGTAATAACTACAGGTAAAACATGTCAATAAAGCCTAGAAGTAAGTACCATCCTGAATTGTAAAAATAAAACAAGTGAGAGAGTGTGAGAAAGAGTTATGAATCCACCAACAAAGTAGTAATAACTCCTGAATAAAGTATACTGCAGTTAGTACAGAATGAAATGAATGTGACAAGCAGAACCAAACTGCGAAATGTGTTCAAAATGTTCCTGCAGGTGGAATGTGTATCCCAAAATCTGGATATGTTGCTCTCAGTCTGCAATATGCAGATAGTATGATTGTCTGAAATACCAAACATCCACAGTTGTCTATAGCTATATAAAGCAAATGTAGCAGGATGATGTAGCTGAACAAAGCCAGATATGAACGTGTATGAATAAAAATGAAAATGTAGACTGATGTAGCAGTACATGCCTATCACCAACTTGAAGTAGTTATCACATAGGAAACTGTAGGTAGAACTGTAGTGTGTATATATCTGCAGCTATTAGAAATGTACAGCATATGTATTGGTATTTGAAGGTGTTAATTATATTTTCTTCACCCTACCCTATAACCACATATAATCCATTCCACGTGAAATTGGTATGTGCAATCACAATTAACACCCCTGGACATTTGTCCTGTTGGGTCATACATATTTGCATGTACGCTGATGCATCTGCCCTGTTCATACATCCAAACCTGATGGCCTGTTGCCATCAATCAACCCTGCATGTTGTTGGACTGTGTATTGCTGTTCAAACTATGCATGTGTTATGCTCGCTGTTCAATGGTGTGAATATCTGGGTGTTTGGTTAATGGGAATACTAATGCATGCTGTTACAACTAATTGTGAATGGTATTTGTATGTTACTAACCCAAACTGTCATAACATAATGCAAAACATAGGACGACAGGGAAGGTGGGTTCCAGCGGACCCACCTCTCCCACCTCAGCTGGCGAGTGCACCTGGCAGTAGTGCCCAGTCTGGACCCTCCTCTGGTGGCCCTGTGCCACCTGCGGGTGGAAGCGCTGCAGGGGATGGGGCTTGTCCCCCCTCTGCAAGTGTGGCTGGAGGAGAACCACCACTCACCCTCCGTAGCGTCCGGACTGTGGTGCGTAGGGAGATCCAGGAATCTGTTCTTGGGCCCCTACGCCAGCTTGAGGCACAGGTGGCACAACTAACGGGCATGCCTGTTGTCCGGCCTACACAGCCCGCAGCACAGCCCCGTCCTGGGCAGTGAAGGTACAGTGGCAACTGCCCATGGGTGGGGATATCAGTTCCACTGTTGCCATCTGTGGGCTCATGGGCTCTGGATATCCAAACATCCGTCCCCGTCAATTGTGTAACCCCCCCACACGTGTCATACACCGACCCTGTATGCGTCTTGTTTGTCTTGTCTGTTGATCTACCCAACCTACCTCCCCAGCTATACCGACTTCCTTTACCTGACATACCACTCGCACCTGAAAAAAAAAAAAAGGGCACTCTGTACCCACAAAAATATTATGCCCCATACATAGCTGCCCATTTCGCACACGTCTGCTGGACATGGAAACTGTCAATTACAATTGGCCGTACAACAAGTATTATTGTTGTCCTTACACCTCTCTCAGGGGTGGAAGGTTTCAAATGTCACACTAAATTACAAACATATGCACAGCTGTTGCTGATGAAGAAATGGGCAGCTATGGGTCTTACCTACATCCCTCCTGCAAAACCCAAGCTTGTTTCCCTACTGTCTTACCCTCTTTGTGACCCCTTTTTCACCACTTTCCTATCTCCCCATTTTCATTTCTTTCAAAGAAAATAGTGCAGGTGTGCACACGAGTAAGCACTTTTAAGCAGTTGTAAGCGGGTGTGCGCGGAGCTGAACACCAGTGCGCATGCGGTAGCTCCGCGCAAACCAGCGCTAACCCGGTTACAACTGCTTAAAAGTGCCTTAGTCACTCTGAATGACAGGCCCTGTAGTCTGTTCAAAAGCAAAGTAAAATCCCACTGTCAGTCCCGAACCCAGGACCTTGGAAACAGTAGTCTGCATGACTTACCACTAAGCCACGACTGTTATATAAGAACATTGTGCTACAATAAATATATCATGTAATAGTAAGAATGAATGTAAAGGAATATAGGATGTGTAGTACACAAAGCATGTCATGTATATTTACTGTCAAATCTAGTGGATGTCTATAATAGTAGTGTGTGAACAGAAACAGCCATGCTAGTTGGTAGCTAGTAGGTAATAATGTCAGTTATAATATATATATAAATATATGTATATATATATATACATATATATATATATATATATAGTTGTAGGTGTCAGTCTACATACACACTTAGTACAGGAAACAGGAGAGATGAATGGAGAAATGTTAATCTACAACACAGCCTGACTTATGAGAGAGATACTAACCTTTACACTCACAGAACAGTGTCCACAGCATATCAGCATGGTCCCCGCTTTTACAATCTGAAAGGGCAACGCCTATCTCACATACCCTTTTATAGCACTGTCCTGAAATCACAGTGAGAACTGCAATCAGTACACAACTGGCTGCATGCAATTAGCAAATGCTGGCTAACAATTGGTTCAGAGGCCATCACATGGACATATGCAGATACCTACAAAAGCATCCTGTACTCCCAGTCCACACATGCAATACTTTCATTGCACTGTCTGGAGGCAGAGAGAGAGAGAGAAAAAGAAAGACAAAAAGAAAATAAAAACACAAACAAAAACTACACTTAAGAAAAACTAAGTTGAAGCTGTCATCAGTGACAGTATCAAGCTGGGCTAGCAGCAGCACGAACCTATACAAACGGTAACGCAATCAGCTGTGACAAACACAGGTAATGTAAAGTAACAATTTAATAGTCAACATACTGTGAACCCTCCATATGTGTTATTGGTCTGTATCTATATGATAAGTTGTGTGTACGTTGTTTCACCCAAAGGGGATGACTATACATTTCATGCCATTCAGTGTTAGGCCATGATTCTGGCACCAGTTGTCTGTTTCAGTGAGGCCTGTCTGTAGAATGTGTCTGTCAGCTGGTGTATCGACTATGGCGCCTAGTTTGCAGTCATCTGGGAACTTTGTCATCCACAACCCGCCCATGTTTGCTTTCACATCTGAGAAGTAAATGCCAAACAAGAGGGGTCCTAGGACAGAGTCCTGTGGGATACCACTTGTGACTGGCTTTGAGTCTGACATGGCTCCCACAATTTTGACTTATGGATTCTGTTGTTCAACCAGTTTGCAACCCATCATGTGACATATGTATTAACATTTAAACTGATGAGCTTGTCTATGATGCCTGAGTGGGGTATTGTGTTGAAGGCCTTAGGCAAGTCCAGATAGGCTGTATGGACTGCTTTGCCCTCATCAATGGCTGTAGTGACTGTTTTGAAAAAGTCAACCAGGTTCAAAAGGCAGGATCAGCCCTTCACAAAGCCAAACTGGGTGGGATCAAGTGTCTGTAGGTCCCCAATATTGCTGTATATGAGTTCCATAATGAATCTTTCCATAGCTTTGCAGATCAGGCTGGTTAAGCTTATGGGACGGTAGTTCCCAGGGTCTGTAGAGGTGCCTCCTTTGTGGAGTGGGACCACTGTTGCTGTACGCCAGTGTTCAGGTACATATCCCGTAGTAAGGTTAAGGTTAAATATCAATATCAGGTCCCATTGATGCTGTGTGTTCTGCTTTGCTGACGGCGGCCCTCACCTGGACATCGGAGATGACAGGGAGGTTACATTCAGCTGTGATAAGTATTTCTCCTTTTGGGGGAGAGGGAGGGGGGACATTTGCACTGAGCCTGTCTGCCAGAATGTTGCCAATATCTGTGGGTTCAGTGAATTTTATGTAGGTGTGTACTAACTCTGAGCATATCTGAGGCTTTTGGTCCATGTTTCTTACAAAATTGAAGAAGGCCTTGTGGTTATCTTTAGTGTCCTTGGCCATGTCTCTCTCAGAGTTGGCCTTGGATGTTATGAGAGAACTTAGCTTTTTACTAGTGCTGACCACAGATGCCTTCCCTTTATGTGATTCTGCTCTGTCCTGCAGTAGCCTCCTTCTATCGTTATACAATTTGTCTTTGGTTGGGGTCCACCAGACAGGATGCTTAATCTTTGTGCATAGGGTCTGGGTTAGAATTGTGTGTGCATGTTCCATGCATTCTTGGGGATGTCCGTGGGAAGCATTTGCAAAGGGGTCAGCATTGTGGGTTGTGGCTTCCACTGGCCCAGTGGGCTGCATGGATACCATCTCAGTCCTAACAAGTGAAAATCTGTCTATTCACATATATTTCAAAGTAGTCTACTGTGCTGCTGGTGGTGGTGGGATATGTATATCCAGGCCGATTACTTTGTGTCCAGATCACACTAGTGGATGACGTTCCACATACAGTACCTTGTTATGAACCCCCAGAGTGAGGTGGTGCATTGGACCTGTCTCAGTGTGCTGACTGATGGGGCTTGGTACTATGTTGTATGGAATGTGGCAGGAATTGTTACACAGGTGTCGGCTGAGCACTGATATCTGGCCATGTACATGTGTATCCACAAAGAGGCACACACGTGCTACATATGGGAGTAGTAGTATATCACTACAGTTGAGTATCATGTATAGTATGTGTGCCATATTTTGCTGACATAGTTTGCTGATATCCTGTTTGTGTTCTCTTTCAGGGACATGGCGTGTCAGCGAAATCCTGCCTACTCTGCTGCAGAAGATGAAGAGATGCACCAGAGCCTGGTGCGGGATTATGACATACTGTTTTCCCGCACCAGCCAGAATCAGCAGGAGAGGGCTGCACTGTGGCAAGACCTTGTCCATAGGGTAAATGACATTGGCACGCATAATAGGACATATGAGCAGGTATGACATCACTGCAGTGATTTAATCAGAAATGTCCGTCAGCGTGCGTCAGATATCCACAGGCAACAGGTCGCCACAGGAGGTGGGGTGGCCACACATCCCCCCCTCACCAGACTGGAGGGGCTACTCCTAAGTGTTGTGGCTCCAGCCCAGGAACATCAACGGCAACACACTGCATTATGATGGAGGCTGGAGCCACACAGCAACACGACATGGAGCGTGCAGGTAATATGCCGTATGTACACTTGACTGTTCTGTACACTGTTAGTTTATGCATGTGTAAGGTGTGTCCTTGGTATGTAGCTGTCAACATAGTATGTAATTGTGCAGGTGTGATATTGCCAATATCAGCAGCTGACATGTGAAAGGCAACTGTTGTACTACTGAACTGTATCATACGCAGTATCAATGGCACAGTTGTGCCCACTGACATTAATCCCCTCATTTCTACAAGTCCCTCCGGTGTTACAGCAAGGCAGCCCATCCATGCTGGTGAGTGTGTATTAACAATACCTATAATAGTCCTGATAGTGCTAGTAATAATAGTGTAACTCAGTAGTGCTCTGTGTGCATATTGCAGGGTGTGCATGTGTGCGTCTGTCCACGTGTGCATGTGTCCATGTGTGCATGTGTCCGCGTGTGCGTGTGTGCATGTGACCACGTGTGCTTGTGTGCATCACTGGTAACATTGTGTAGACATTGTAAACTGTGTTTCCTGTCTTCCTCCCACAGGTTCTGGTGCTGCTCAGGTGTCCTGCAGCAGGGAATCTGAATCTGGTGCCACAGGTACTGATAATGATGATATCTGTGTAATGGCACAGAAAGGTGTGTCAGGGTCCGTCATTGGTCAGCCAATTGACAGTACACAGTTGTCAACCCCATCATTGTGCACAGTCATCCTGCCAGTACATTCTATGTCACCAATGTCCCTAGGTGATGGACAGGATACAGTGGGCATTGACCAGGGTAATGTGGTATCTGTGGCACATGCTTCCCCACACAGCAGCCATGAGCAGGGTCCTGAGATGGTACCACACAGACAGTTGCCCATGGGTTCTCGTGGGAGCATCTGTGGGCGTACTGCCTCTGGCAGACGTGCCCAAAGAGGTCTGTCAACCTCAGCTATGTTTCGGGCTGTCATGCAGGCACAGTCACGTATGGAAAGGTGCAATAGACAGGGTCTGAGGGAGCTGAGAGCATGTCGCACATCCATGACTGACAGTATGCGTGACATTGCGGATGCTATTCGTAACTTCACCGATGTCATAGACGTTGTGGGGACATATTACAGCAGTTCCACAACTACATGTCCATGAGCCAGGGCAATGGTGGACGGCTGCGGCGTCGACGTGGCCGTATGCCAGCCACAGCAGCATCTGGCAGTCGGCACGGACGACAACAGGCCCGCGGATGCCCCCATAGTGCCAGCAGCAGCAGGGTCTGTGCTGTCATCAGACCACCCCAGGAAACCACGTGCACGTGGCTCTGGACAGTCCCAACAGGGACCTGTGTCCAGTCAACGAACACCCGCTTCTGATGACAGTACCCAGTCTGGCTTAGTACCGGATACGGTCCGTAGCACCCCTGCCAGGCACAGGTACCGTGTCCGTGGCCACAGACACTGATCTGTATGACCTGCCGGGAGCAGTCTGTGGCTGTCGACAAACTCCAGTATATGGCAGCCATGAGGTGGAACTGTGTGCATGCATACACACATGTGAAATGTTAACACCTAGGGCTACCACATACACGCACACACTGCATCAACAGTGCCCCACCCTGTACTGCTGTCCCTCACCAACACACATACACATACATGTCAATTGGTGGTATCAGTGGCAGACTCAGGCATACCTAGTTCACACCCTGTGCATATGATGAAACTGTGCCACCTCCTGCAATCTCCAACATCAGTGCAGGTACAGGTTTACATGTTGCTGATGCACAGGGTGACTACATAGAAGTGTATTACTAGTATCATGTTGGTAACAGTACAGTGTGATGATATGATTGTGTGTATATCCCATCATGCCTGATGCAGTAACTGTATGACTGTCCTGAATTGTAATCTACACCCATAGTAAGTACCACAGTGTAACAGCTGCACATTATTGCATACCGGTGGTAAGGATGTCAACAGATAGCCACATACATAGGTAGCAAAGGGGAGAAGGTAATGCAAGTAGTGATACGCAATGATGGACATGTACACTAATGGTGGCATGTTGCCCACAATGACTATGCAATGTAGATGTTTGCGCATGTTGATATGTGTGCAGTACCAATTTAATTTAAATTAAATTAGATTTTAAATAATATCAGTTTTACCATGGACATCTGAGCTGTGCATTCCTGGGTACATGTTTATAGTGCCTGCATATTTGCACTGTTACCTACTGGAAGTGGTACCCCTTCTTTGTTGTACAATGGACTACTTCCAGCCCTGCTTACTGTAGCTTTGTTTGCATGCATGTTTGCTTGAGGTTCCCTGGAACACTGATTCCTCCTGCAATGCAGATTTACAGAGCTTCTGTGGATTCCTAGTGACATCTGCATAGCATACTATATGTATGTTAATGTCTCACTTGACAGAACTTCACTGTCTGTCCTGTTCGCATGTACGTTGCCTGTGACACACTGCATATGACCTACCTGGCATTTGCCCACATGTGCAGTCATAAATGCCAGCGCTATGAAATCAGAAGCAGTACACCCACACATACTCGCCTTCAGTATGTTGTTCCCCATTGGCCCTATGTGTTGGTAATCACCATGGCAATCACACTACTATGGTAGCATGTGCAAAGGTAGCTTGTGAATCACCTCTATGGTCCAGTTGTGGTAGATGTGAGTCATGTGGCAATGTCACAGCTGCCACATGTATGCAGTCAACCCTCTCCCCTGGCCTGGAATGTACAACACATGTGTGAGATGCAACCACATAGCCAATCTGGGGACTGAGCACTCTGAACCCAGTACTGCCATACCGTCAGGTGGCATGACATACTACAGTGACTACAATACCAGTCTGACATAGACCTGCACTGACAGCAATCCAAACACATGAACATACTGGGGCATACTTGGAGCCTCAGAATAGCATCCTGCCTGAGCATCACACACCTCCGCAGCTGGCACACAGGCATACGTTAAGTCGGAACAGAGCACATGCCACACACATCCTGTGTGCCAAACATTCACAGCCTATAGGGCTACACAACACACCTGCTACAGATGTGTCAGGTACCTCTCTTGTCCGGTGCAGTGGGGTCCCGCTCAACAGGCTGTACATGGTGAAGGTCACAGTGATATGCCCGTGGGGCACTATGGTCAACCACATAACACATGCATACAGGTCAGTCAGAGGCATGGACACACATGACTCAGTCATTGTCCATGCCACTCTGGATGACCTGAGACGTACCTCCCTGGACTACATGATAGGGAACATAGAAGGGCTCTCCCAGCATGTGGCACGGGTTGGTATGAGCCTGACCTTGGTTGCCATCATGCCCTCACCAGGTATGCTACCACAATATGTAGGAAGGGTGTTCTATGTCTACATTTTGCTCAATCTCCAATGTCATTCATAGGGTATCCAATGGCTGTCAGCGTGTGCTTACATGCTAGGGAAGCCACAGTGATTTACGAGGGGCAGCTTGCACGTGTCACCCATGGGCCATTGTATATTGGCGAAGCCTCTTGATACACACATAGTGCCTTTTGCTGCAGGGCTCAGATTACATAGCCACCTCCGCGGGTATCATACGGGACAGGACACTAACAGTAATGCTACACAACACCAGCAGTGTACACCGCAAGATGCATGGACTGGACACTGTCCTCAGCACTATAAACTGCAATATCTGCGCAGTAACATATTCCTGATTCACAGCTCACAGGTGCAACCCATCACTGCCAGGTTATACCTCATACCATGCCTGTCGTCCCCTACACATGTACCACACATGAACAGGGGGGAGGTATCTCAAGGCACCACAATTACACACACCTCCAGGTTGTTGGCATACCACAAAGCATCAGGGCCTAACCATGTGCAGCTAACAGTGTGTTGGACTGCCTTCTGGTTCATAGCCTGGCACACACAACCCTCCCATACACAGGAAACCCACCTGTCCTCCCTAACAACACTGGGTATATGACGGTCTCTACATATGTCTTTATATGGATGGACTGCATCCAGCCGAACATTGTGTGTGAGCATTAGTGTAGCTACAACACACTAGCTGAAAGGTTCCCAGCATGTAGTCACTGAATTGCAGTAGAACAACATGTTACCACTCCCACAACAGGGAACATGCAGCACCTGTTCATCGACTACATGTAGACTATATGGCCCAGACCAGATGTGTATCCCCTGCTTTTAGGATGATACCATATACAACTCACACTGTATATACACATACTGCATGCAGCCCCTGCACAGTAAGACACAGTCATAATGTTATGCAGTGCAAATACCATTTATTCACTTGAGGCACGTGTCAGACATGGGAAATATTGATGGTCACAGGTATATATGTGTATGTGGCACACATACATCATGTGTGCATTGCCATTGCTGGTTTAAGCAATGTCATGCATTGTTATGAACAACAACCCACACATGGGCATTCTGTGTGACACCAACACACGTGGCAGTTGTGGGTTTCCAAAACATACCTATCTGTGCTCTGACAGTAGTAATAGACCCAGTAGCGGAGCGCACTATTTGCATTACTGAGCGATTTGCCCTGTTTGGCTGTACTTATAGTGCGGTGACATCACCTGTGTTTACTGGGGGAATATGCAGCATCTGGTGTATTGTAGTAGTTGCCAAATGGAACTGTTCTCTCACACTTGCAATTACACACACCCTACTAGCCCCCCCACACACACACACAAACTTGCCATTTGCAGGATTCATACCCCTACCTAACTATGTTATGACACTTGAGAGAGACGCATTAGCGGAGCGCACTATTCGAATTACTGGGAGGTTCCTCTTCTCTGGCTGTACTTATAGGGTGCTGACATCATCAGTGTTTAGAAAGGGGAATGTGCATCCTGTAGTGTGTTCTCCTAGTTGCCAAAAGGGACATTTCTTTCATACAGACTTGCACACACCCTAACCTCCCTCCACATGCACTTGCCATTTGCAGGATTCAAACCCCTACCTAACTATGTTATGACACTCGAGACGGACGCATTAGCGGAGCGCACTATTCACATTACTGGGAGGTTTCCCTTCTCCTGCTGTACTTATAGGGCGCTGACATCATCAGTGTTTAGAAAGGGGAATGTGCATCCTGCAGTGTGTTCTCCTAGTTGTCAAAAGGAACATTTTTTTCATACAGACTTGCACAAATCCTAACCCCCCTCCACACACACTTGACATTTGCAGGATTCAAACCCCTACCTATGTTATGACACTTGAACGAGACGCATTAGCAGAGCACACTATTCAAATTAGTGGGAGGTTTCCCTACTCCTGCTGTACTTATAGGGTGCTGACATCATCAGTGTTTGGAAAGGGTAATGTGCATCCTGTAGTGTGTTCCCCTAGTTGCCAAAAGGGACATTTCTTTCAGACAGACTTGCACAAACACTAACCCCCCTCCACACACACTGGGCATTTGCAGGATTCAAACCCCTACCTAACTATGTTATGACACTCGAGATGGATGCATTAGCAGAGCGCGCTAATCGCATTATTGGGAGGTTTCCCTTCTCCTGCTGTACTTATAGGGTGCTAACATCATCAGTGTTTAGAAAGGGGAATGTGCATCTTGTAGTGTGTTCTCCTAGTTGCCAAAAGGGACATTTCTTTCAGACAGACTTGCACACACACTACCGCCCTCCACACACACTGGGCATTTGCAGGATTCAAACCCCTACCTAACTATGTTATGACACTCGAGACCGACGCATTAGCAGAGCGCGCTATTCGCATTACTGGGAGGTTTCCCTTCTCCTGCTGTACTTATAGGGTGCTGACATCATCAGTGTTTAGAAAGGGGAATGTGCATCCTGTAGTGTGTTCTCCTAGTTGCCAAAAGGGACATTTCTTTCAGACAGACTTGCACACACAACAACCCCAGTCACCCACACACACACACACACACACACACACACACACACACACACACACACACACACACACACACACACACACTGAGCATTTGCAGGATTCAAACCCCTACCTAACTATATTATGACACTTGAGGGAGACGCATTAGCAGGGCGCGCTATCCGAATTACTGGGCATCTGTTCTGCACCTGCAGTATTTATAGGGTGCTGACATCATTATTTCTACAGAGGTATGTACATCTAGTACTACCTGTCAGGTGGGGGATAGCATATATATGCATTTGCAGCCACCTACTTCAGGGTCAAATATGCACATCGCACTGGCAGGATATGTTCTATACCATGCGTCGTGACCACAGGACCTGTAACACACAACACAACCAGTCCAGAACACCCCTCCCACATCCAGGACACACATTTTGCTTCCCTGGGAACAGTGCCAGGATATGCAGGTGTTCACATACACCATTCCAGTTGTTAACATCAGGTACAGGCATACTGTGTGTGGGAACTACTCAGGCCTCTACAACATTACCCTACAGCCACTACAATGTGTGAGTTCATGTGCTATGGCAGAACCACTCACCACAGCCACAAGGGGGAATACATATTGCACCTGACCATCTGCAACATGGGTACTCACTGTTCCACACCAGAGGTAGACCACCATTGTTGTTGTTATCTGACCATACCCACCTTTCCCTGGACATCCATATCCCATCCCCCCCCCCAGGCAAGGTTGTCACTGCAAACAAACTGTATTTATCACAAGCAGACTTTACACTTGTGAAGACTGGGGTGGAAGACTTCAAAGGACCCATGCTGGGGGAGTATACAGGCCACTCTGCATAATCCTTGACAATTGCATTCTATGAGCATGTGGAAGGTTTACATTGATCATGCTATCCCAAATATACCCATGACTGCTCCACAACAGGACACCTGTCAGGTGTACACCAGCCATATATGAGCTGTCCAACAGACAGAGTGAGCTAATACATTGCAGAGCAGTAGCCCACAGAGGGAGGACATCTCTGAACAGTACCGGCACGACAATTCAATCCCACATAATCATCACGACACAGTGTTGACAGTGAAATTGTCCAGACAATGCAGATAAGGCTCCCCTCAGTCTGTTATTGACGCCCACTTACTGTTAGAGGTCCTCAGCAACCCTCTTCCAGCACACACCAACAACATGGATGTGGCTTAGCACATTCAAACCCTGGGATCTCCACTGTGTCCCTGCTTGACAGAGGCACAGCACACTAGCCTCACACGGTGCCTTATGTGACCTACTTTACAGTGGCACAGTAGCCTACTGTACTGGGGAGGCAGACGCCAAGCATACTCTGGCTAAGCTGTCATTCCCTAGGGCAAACAGCCTAGTGTTGACCTCTACACCCAAATGTTTAATTGTCAGATGCACATTATTTGTTGCTGATAGACTGTTTGCAGGTCTTTATTGCCATAGCAGTCCCTGTTTGTATGAACAACGTGTGTATCTGTGGAAGATGTTTGCATATGGGAGGGATCCACTATATCATGTATGTCTCTGTAGTCATTTAACTGTGTGCACTGGGCAGATTGCTGTAATGTGGTTGGTTCCTGGAATAACACGTACACATACCAGATATGTGTGGCCAACTGCTAAACTGAGATTTGGCCTAAGTGTGTGAGCATGCCCAGTTCAGCCTTCCCATGGCATGTTGCCTGACATATGTCTCATTTATCAAAGTGTGCGAGCATGCCCAGTGTGTGCTTTCCATATGTTGAACTCTGCAGCCCACTACATTTGTGGATGAGTGTGAACTTCAACAATATCACCCGTTTATGGTTGTGTGTTGAGTGTCATGTTGTATAGTTACTGTCCAACTGCTTTGTGTGTGAACACAACAGGGATTATACTGTGTCTGCAGGGTTTGCATGTGATACTTTGCATACAGTTGTCAACATCCTTTCATACTGACCTAACACTGCAGTACCATATAGTGTACTGGTTCAGTACTTTCACTGTGGTGGACAGTATCCTGGGCTTTAGTCCTATCACTGCTTTACATTTCCATAGTGAGCACAACAGCCTGGTTAGGGGCCAGTTGTGCACATCTGACCATGTTGCATTATGTTCAGATATGAACTACTTATACCAGGCTTGACCAACATTGGTAGTGTATTCCACAACATAGGTGTACATTGGCAAACAGTAGCGATGTGCCCTAGGCCATTTCTAATGCTAGTCGGAGAGTGTGTTTGTCCTTCGACACACATTGTAAGTGGAGTTTGCCATGACATATGTCATGGTTAGTATACTGTGCCTCCGTCTGCCTGTGACATAACAGTGATACCCAGGGTAAACCTACCATCTCCCATCCACTCATCACGATTCTTCTTGAGGAGAATCTATGAGTGACTCTATGGATAACCTGTACTGGGAGTTTACTCATGAGTGGGGGTGGCTTCTGTGTTATGGATCATGCAGTACAGCTTGTCCTATGTATGTCAGTGCTGGGGTTCAGGTCTCTCATGTGCATAGCTCACTGCCATTCAGATTGTACAAGGTGCAGCATGTTCATTGATTCCAGCTTGGACATGGCTTCATACATCAGGCACAGCTTGCCTCTGGGTGGGCAGTATGGCAGTGTGTGGAGCTGCAGTTTGTTTAATCAGGCAACACATGCCATCTGTTCAAGCTCTTTGATACTCCTGGTGAGGTACTGTTGGGGACTTTACAGTTGATGGAGGTGTCTGCTGAGGTACATCCCACAGGGGCTATTGTAGTCAATTGTAACGCTGATGAAGGATGACTGCAGAGCCACAATGACCTTCCCTTATCTAGATCTGACAACCTTCATGATTAGGTGGGTATATGGTATGTTTCTGTGAACACTACAGCCACATGTTTGTCCAATGCAGCATATCTATCACCTTGTGTCCCCAGGTCTCTCATTACATGTTAGGTACGTAATGGGTTAACACCTATGTGGTAATTGGTGGGCACTTACTGTATATCCATGGGGGTTGACTATACACTTTTCTACAATTAGCTTGCTGACATGGCTATGGCACCAGTTGTCTGTTTCTATGTGGCCCTTTTGTGGGATGCTTGTGTCAGCTGGAGGGTCAGATATGGTGGGCAGTTTGTAGTCCTCTGCATACATGTTCAGACACAGTCATTCCACGCTGGCCTGTACCTATGGGACATATATACCAAAGGAGGGAGGTCCCAGGACCAAGCCTTGTGGGATGCCAGTTATATCTGGTTTGTAGTCTGCATGGCTGCAGCATGTCTGACCATGTCAGTTCTGTCCTTGGTCTGGTTTGCAACCCCTCTACTGACATAGGGGTTTATATTTAAGCTGGTGAGCATATCTATAATGAACACGTAGTGTATTGTATGGAAGCATTTGCAAGGTCCAGCTACGCTGTGTGGACCACACTGCCCTCATCAATAACTTTAATGATGGTTTCAAATGAGTCAAACATGTTTAGGGGCAGGATCTGCACTTCAGAAAGCCACACTGGGTAGGGTCCAGTGTCAGTAGGTCCCCAATATCTTTATGTCTGCAGTACATGCTGATCCTTTCCATAGCTGTGCAGACCAAGCTTGTCAGGATTCTGGGGTGGTAGTTTGCAGTATCCATTCAGGCAACACCTTTGTTGAGAAGGACCACTGTTGTTGTACACTGCTCTTTGGGTACATATCCTGTGGTAAGGCTGACATTGAGCAGTAGTGTGATTTGGCTTTCCATTCTTCTTGGAGTCCATGTTGGTCTCAGCCCAGGACACCATCTCATACCATTGCTGCTGTGTGTTTTGCTTTGTAGATGCTGGCTGTTACCTCAGCATCTGCAATGTCAGGGGGCCAGCAGTCTGCTGGGATAGATATTTTGCATTCTGGGGGATGGTTGCACTGCACCTGTCAGGTTGTATGTTGGCAATATGTGTGTGTGTTTGGTATGTTGTTTGTAATATTTGTGTGATTCATAGCATATCTGTGAATTCCCAACACGGTTCCTACCATCAGTTGAGTAAGCCTTGGGATTATCCTTAGTGTCCTGTACAATTTGTATCTTCATAGGTTCATACTAGGCTATCCACCCTACGGCATTTGTAAGCCTAGCCAGAGTGCGTGTGTCTTTCGCCGACCCTTGCTATGTGAATATTATGGCCATTTATGATATAATTTACTGTGCCTCTGTCTGGACGTGACACAGTGAAGACCCCCAGTATACATCTACGATCATCCATCCACTTGGCAAGATTGCTGTTGAAGAGTGTCAGTGAGGGGCTCTACCTAACATGGAGTGGGATTCTGTTCGAGGGTGTGGGGAGCCTCTGGGTTATGTATCTGTCCCTCCAGCACATCCTATTTCATTATGTGTTGAGGTTGACATCTCTCACTCTCACAGCTCCAATGGCTTTGAGTTTTCTGGGGTGGAGCATGTCCATTACTCCTGTGTTGGACATGGCCTTGTACAACAGACATACAATGCCTCTGTGTAGGCAGTATGTGCCTGCATTCAGCTGGGGTGTCTACAGCCAGGCAGCATATGACATATTTTCATAGTTTAGTACTAGGCTATCTGCCCTGGGGCATTTGTAAGCCTAGCCATAGTGATGTGGCTTTTGCCACCCCATGAAATGGTACAAAAATGTACAGAATAAATTTAGAATACTGTGCCTC
This sequence comes from Protopterus annectens, assembly GCF_019279795.1. Taxonomy (NCBI): domain Eukaryota; kingdom Metazoa; phylum Chordata; order Ceratodontiformes; family Protopteridae; genus Protopterus; species Protopterus annectens. The sequence goes on along the minus strand of NC_056739.1, from coordinate 873,297,962 downwards.
TGTCTAGTAGTGACACAATGAAGGTCCCCTTATACAACAGAATTAGTTTACTGTGCCTCTGTCTAGCAGTGACACAGATGTGACCCCTGGGGTAAATTTACGATCTCCCATCCACTCATCAAGATTTCTCTTGAAGAGAGTCAGTGAGGGGCTCTGCCTAATATGAACTGGGATCTTGTTCCAAAGCATGGGAAGCCTCTGGGTTATGAATCTATCCCTCCAGCATGGCCTATTCATACTTGTGCCGAGGTTTAAGTCTTTAGCTCTCGTGGTCCTGATGGATTTGGATTTTTTGAGGTGGAGCATGTCCATCAGATCCTGATTGGACATGGCTTTGTACGTCAGGCAGAGATCACCTCTGAGCAGGCGGTATGCTACTGAATAGAGCTGAAGTTTCTTTAGTCTGGCAGAATAAGACATATGTTGGAGGCCCTTGATCCTCTTGGTGAGGTACTTTTCTGGTCTCTCCAGCTGTTGCAAATGCCGGGTGAGGTACATACCAAATGGGGCATTGTACTCAATCATGGGTCTGATGAGGGAGGAGTATAGGGGTACAATGACATCCTTGGATCTGGATGTGAATCCCTTCATGATGAGGTATGCAAGGTAGAATGTTTTTCTAACCACTTTGGCAACGTGGGTGTCAGATGAGAGGTCGCTGTCGACTTGGGTCCCTAGGTCTCTGATTACTTTTTCTGTACTCAGTGGGTTGCTGTCTATGTGATAATTTGTGGGTACTTTGTTTTTCCCAAAGGGGATGACTATACATTTTTTGGCATTTAGTTTAAGGCTGTGACTCGGCACCAGTTGTCCGTTTCTGTGAGGCCTTTTTGTAGGATGTATGCGTCCGCTGGTGTATCGACTATGGTGCCTAGTTTGCAGTCATCTACGAACTTCGTCAGCCACAACCCTCCCATGTTTGCTTTAACATCTGAGAAATAAATGCCGAACAAGAGGGGTCCCAGGACAGATCCCTGTGGGACACCACTTGTGACTGGCTTTGAGTCTGACATTGCTCCAGCGATTTTAACTTTATGGGTTCTGTCCTTTAGCCAGTTTGCAACCCATCTAGTGACATAAGGGTTTATGTTTAAGCTGTTGAGTTTATCTATGATGCCTGAGTGGGGTATTGTGTTGAAGGCCTTTGCCAAGTCCAGGTACGCTGTATGGACTGCTTTGCCCTCATCAATGGCTCTAGCGACTGTTTCGAAAAAGTCAACCAGGTTCAAAAGGCAGGATCTGCCCTTTACAAAGCCGAACTGGGTGGGGTCAAGTGTCTGTAGGTCCCCTATGTCTCTGTTTATGAGTTCCATAATGATTCTTTCCATAGCTTTGCAGACCAGGCTGGTTAAGCTTATGGGGCGGTAGTTTCCAGGGTCTGTAGAGGTACCCCCTTTGTGGAGTGGGACCACTGTTGCTGTACGCCAGTGTTCAGGTACATATCCTGTAGTAAGGCTAAGGTTAAATAGCATTTTTATGTGCGGGTTTAGCTCCTCTTGGAGTTCACGTATCATGCAATCTGGGATACCGTCAGGTCCCATTGATGCTGTGTTTTTAGCTTTGTTTAGGGCGGTTCTCACTTGAACATCTGAGATGACAGGGAGATTACATTCAGCTGCGATAAGTATTTCTTCTTTTGGGTGTGAGGGAGGGGAGAAATTTGCACTGAACCTGTCAGCCAGAATGTTGGCAATATCTGTGGGTTCAGTGTATTTTTTGTTGTTGTGAACTAACTCTGAGCATATCTGAGGGTTTCCGCCCAGGTTTCTAACATAGCTGAAGAAGGCTTTGTGGTTATCTTTAGTATCCTTAGCGATTTTTCTCTCAAAGTTGGCCTTGGATGTTTTTATGAGAGAACGTAGTTTTCTGCTAATGTTGATCAGAGATGTCTTCCCTTTATGGGATTTTGCTCTGACGTGCGGTAGCTTCCTTCTTTTGTTATACAATTTGTTAATGGCTGAGGTCCACCAGACAGGACGCTTGCCTTTGGTGGAGAGGGACTTGGATTTATTTGGGATTGCATGATCCATACATTCTTGGAGATGTCCATAGAAAGCATTTGTGAAGGATTCGGCATTGTGGGATGTGGTATCCACTGGCTCAGTGGGCTTAAAGGATCCATCTCAGTCTTAAGAAGAGTGAAGTCTGCTTTTGAGACGTTTTTCACTGTGGTCTTTTGTGCTGGGGGTGGAGGTGGGATATGTATATCCAGGGTGATTAGTTTGTGGTCAGATCTCACTAGTGAGGGGTACTCCTCCGGTGTGGAGCATTTTGTCCCCATGTTTGTGATGATCAGGTCTAGTATATTATCTCCCCTAGTGGGAGAGGTGACTAGTTGTTCCAGTGCATTTGAATTTATGAATTCCAGGAACCTTTGGGCTAGGGTATTAGGGATAGAATAATGTACCCAATCTATGTTTAGGTAGTTGAAGTCTCCCAGTATGATGGTATTTTGTGATACATTCATATCCTCCAATGTCTTCAGGAAGGCTGAGTGGGGTTCCTGAGATTGGGGGGGTGGTCTGTAACATGCTACCAGTTGTATAGCAGTTTTGCCTATGGTTAGTTGCACCTGTATGGTCTGTGATGCTTCATGTGTTGCTACTAACCTGGAGGTGTGGGTGTCCTTGATGAATATGGACACTCCCCCTCCCTTTGTGGTTCGGCCCGGGTTTTGGGGCCGAAAAGCATGATACGAGGTACAGCCTGGTAGCACTGGGGTGCTCTCAGGATCCTTGAACCAGGTTTCAGTTACTGCACAGACGTCAATGTTCTCCATGCTGAGGAGTGCATCAAGTGCCTGCATCTTGAGATTTAGACTTCTGGCGTTGAGCAGCATTACCCTTAGTTTTTTTCCATTTTTGTTTTCTTAAGGAGGTGGATTTGTCTTTTGAGCCTTGCCTAAAAAAGGCACTATGGGGGTGGCAAGAGCCTTAGCCAATATCCGGAAGCCCAGTGGTGACAGGTGTAAGCCATCCCTTGCGAAGCAGCATGGCTTGTCCAACATGTCATCCCAGGCAGACAGACATTGGATCCCCTTAGAATGACACCAGTACTTGAGCCAATTATTAAAGCTGATCATCTTGTCTTTGTATTGTGGCATCATTCTTGGTAAGGGCAAGATGCTGCTCAGGGTCAGGGTCATGCCAGCTTGGGCTAGATAATCGGAGAGCTCCTCTATGTCTCTTTTCATGTAGTCCAGGGAGGTACGTCTCAGGTCATTCATGCCAGCATGGACAATGACGGAGTCATATTTGTACTTGCTTTGGAGTGACTTGAGTGCGTGTGTTATGTGGCAGATCCTAGCTCCCGATAGGCAGCTCACAGTCACCCTCTCCTTGTTCAGCCTGGTCAGCGGGACATCAGTGTGTCTGACTATAGAGTCACCTATTATTAGTGTATCAGGCATGGTGTTTGGCCTTAAGGGCTGTGATTGATTGACACACTGATTTATTGAAGTATGTGTTGCATGTGTTTTGTTTTGAGGTGGTGGATTTTTGGATGTCTGCTTTGGGAGCCTCTGTTGTTTTGGTAAGTTTTTTATTAGAGCCTCCGAGTATGTCTTTGTGTTTTTATGTGTTTGGTTTGCAGTTGTGGTAGGTCTATGTGGGACTGGGATTGTTGTGTGTGTGGTTACCATCTCCTCCTGTCTGGTCATGCCAGCCCTGAGTTGAGAGAGTTCAGCCTCCAGTTTGGCTATATAGTTGCATCTCTCACATGTATTTGTGTTTGTTGGGAGGAGGAGAGGGTTGTCTGTGTACATGAGACAATTGTAGTATTGTCTCAAGATACCCAGATTGACCAGCTGAATTGGAGAGGACGCCAGTAATCTACCACTTGACATGCTAGAACAGTATAAGGGAGTACTGTGCCTTTAAGGGAAGTGGATATTCACAGGGGTGGTAGGTAGATGTAGTGCTTTACTTAATACAAGAGTGCTTACTTAGTAGAGAAGTATTGAGAACAAGTGCTAGGCTTATAATATAGTGAGTAGTCTGATTATACTAAGAGTAGAGCTTCCTTAAGGGAAAATTTGAAGAGCAGACTTGGCGGAGCCAGAAGAAGTCTGACCTTGTTTAACTGGCGCTGCGCTATTTGAGACCCTTTATCCTCTTGGTGATGTACCTTTGAGGTCTTTCTAACTGCTGCAGGTGTCAGGTAAGGTACATCCCAAATGAGGCATTGTACTAGATTATGGGTCTGATAAGAGAAGAGTAGAGGGGCACAATGACCTCTGTTGACGTAGATGTGAATCCTTTCATGATACGGTGTCCAATATAGACAGTCTTCCTAGCCACATTGGCAATGTGAGTGTCATATAACAGGTTACTGTCCACTTGTGTCCCTAGGTCCCTGATTACTCCTTCCATACATAATGGTTTACCACCTATGTGGTAATTTGTGAGCACCTTGTTTGGATTTGGTGGGACATTCATACTGTCCAGTGTCTTCAGGATGTCTGGGTGGGGTTCCTGTGTGTGAGAGTGTGGTCTGTAGCATGCTACAGACTGTACAGCAGTTTTGCCTGCGGTTAGGTGCACATGGGTGGTCTCCGATGCTTTGTGCATTGTCAGTTACCTGGACGTATGGGTGTCTGTGCTGAATATGGATACTCCCCCTCCTTTTATGTTTTGGTCCAGGTTTTAGGGCCATAACGCATGATATGAGGTATAACCTGGTAGTGCTGGTGTGCTGTCAGTAGGCTTGCAGCATGTTTCTGTCACTGTACAGACATCGATGTCCTCCATACTGGGGAGGGCCTCAGGAGCATGCATATTGCAGTTTACACATCTGGCATTGGTCAGCATTACCCTTATGTTTCTTACCACTTATGTTTTCTAGGGTGGTGGGTTAGTCTTTTCAGCCTTGCCTACGTAAGGCTCTATGGAGGTGGCAAAAGCCTTATCCAATATCCAGATGCCCAGGGGTAACAGGTGCAAGCCATCCCTGGAACAGCAGCATGGCTTGTCAGGCATGACATCCCAAGCAGACAGACATTAGATCCTCTTGGAATGACAGCAGTAATTGTGCCACTTGTTAAAGCTGATCATTCTGTGTTTGTACTGTGGCATCATTCTTGGTGAGGGCAGGATGCTGCAAACGGTCAGTGTCATGCAGGCCTGGAGTACATACTCAGAGAGCTCATCTATGTCTCTTTTCATGTAGTCCAGGGAGGTACATCTCAGGTCATTCACACCAGCATGGACAATGACTGCATCATATTTCTACTTGCTTTGGGGTGACCTGCGTACTTGTGTTATGTGGCGTATTGTAGCAGCCTACAGGCAGCTTACTGTACCCTTTCCCTTGTTCAGTCTGGTGAGCGGGACAGCAGTGTGTCTGACTATGGGGTCACCTATTACAACTGTATCAGGCATGTTGTTTCTCCTTCTGGCCTGTGACTGTTTGGCACACCAGCTTTGTGTACTATGTGTTGCATGTGCTATGTTTGGAGGTTGTGGTTGCTTAGGGGTCTGCTTTGGAGGCCTCTGTTGGTGTGGTGTGTTTGTAATTAGGGCCTCCGGGAATGTTTTTCTGTGTTTATGTCTTTGGTTTGCAGTTGTGATAGGTCTATGTGGGACTGGGTTTGTGGTGTGTGTGGTTACCTTCTCCTCCTGACTAGTTTAGACAGTACTGAGTTGAGGGGTCTCGGCCTCTGGTTTGGATAAATGGTTGCATCTCTCACATATATTTGTATTTCTTGGGGGGAGTTGGGGTTGTCTGTGTACTTAGGGCAGGTGTAACATTGCCTCAGGATTCACAGATTCAACTTGTTGTAGCTGGCCTTAGTGGATTGTATGTGTGGACATATTTTATTGCCATACTACTGATCAGTGATTACTTCCCTTTTTATGTTTGCTCTATCATGTAGTAGCTTCCTCATTCTCTTGCATGGTTTGGTAATGGCTGGAGTCCAGCATGCCAGATGCCTGCATGTATGGCATTGTGTCTTGTTGTTATTTGTGATTGCATAATCCAAGCATTCCTGGCTGTGTTCACGGAATGCCTGTATAACAGGTTCTGAGGTGTGGCCCATATTTTGCACCTGCACAGGGCCTTTAATGGATTCCACATCAGTTTGGAGGAGTGCAACTTATGCTTTACACATGTTTTTCACTGTGGTTTTCTGGCCAGGGACTGTGGTCAGGATGTGTATATCCAGTGTGATTACTCTATGGTCTGGTCTTACCAGTGAGGGGTACACTTCTCATCTTGCCATCCAGTACACATGTTGCTGATTATCACATCCAGTATGCTTACCCCTCTTGTGGGAGTGGTACGTTGTTCCTGGGCATTTTGGTTTATGGATTCTAGGAACTTTTCTCCTACAGTGTTGGAGCTAGTATAATGCTCCCAGTCTATGTCTGGGTATTTTCAGTCAACCAATATAATGTGGTTTGGGGGGCTTGATATATTCATGTATTCCAATATAGGCCAGGTGCAGTTCCTGGTGTTAGGACAGTAGTCTGTAGCAGGCTATAAACTGGGAAGCAGTTTTAGCCACTGTTACTTGACCATGGCTAGTCCATGCTGCTTCTTGTTGTGGTACCAACATGGGGGTGTGGTTATCCTTGACAATTATTGCTAGTCACCCTCCTTTTGTAGCTTGTTCCATGTTTTGAGGCTGTACAGCACAGTATGAGGTGTAACCTGGTAGTGTTAGGGTGCTGTTGTGAGCCTTGACCCAGTTTTCTGTTACAGGACAGATATCAACATTCTCCATACTGGGGGGAGTTTATACTGCACGCATCTTGCTGTTTAGACTTCTGGCATTGGGTAGCATTACATCTAGGTTCTTATCCCTTGTGGTACCTATGGAGGTGGGTTTGTGTTTTGAGCCTTACCTATTCAGGGCACACTGTGGGTAACGACAGCCTTTGCCAGTATCCATGAGGCCTGGACTGATAGGTGCATACCACCCCTAGCAGGTGGAGCATCATGTCATGCTCAGCATGTCATCCCAGGCTGGCACACATTGGATCTCCTTTGACTACCTGCAATACTTCAGCCAATTATTGCAATTGATCATCCCATTGTCATATTGTGGCATCTTGCTTGGTGAGGGTAGGATGTTAGTCAGGATCCTCAAGTGTGCATATACTACATGGTGTTACATTACTTCACACATGGCAATCATGCCTCAGGTGGTGCTGCAGGGCTGCCTCTGTCGAATGCACATATTACACTCCCTGTACATGCTTGAGAGCAGGTTATGTCATTTTAGGCATCCATGTTATTATATGAGTGAGTCAGAGAGGGGTATCATTCCCAGGGTTCCTACTGAGCCAGTGTATGTGCTATGCGTTGCCTCTGCCAAGGCCAGGGCATACTGTGCACACCTCCTTCTGCCTACTGGGGCAGGCTCAGGTTGTTCCTCCTCCGAGTCACACTCTGCCTGTGATGGCCTTGGCAATGGTGGGAGGCTGTTTGGCCCGGCCCTATGATGGTCCTGCTGCAGCTGTTTTCGCAAGATCATATTATGTAGCATAGCACATACCATGACAATTTGGGTACATGTAGTTGGTAAGTACTGCAAGGCTCCACCAGATGTGTCCAGACACCGGAACCGTGACTTGAGCAGCCCAAACACACGCTCTATTACATTACGTGTTTGTGCGTGTGCCTCATTATGGCGTTCCTGTTCAGGTGTGTGTGCGTTTCTGATGGGTGTCATCAGCCACGGCTCCAGTGCATAACCTGCATCCCCACTAGGTGTCCGTGTGGGATGTCCCCATTGGCAAATGTCTGGTACAGCTGCATCAAATGCCAGATATGGGAATCATGGTAGCTCCCAGGGCAGCCAGCACACACATTCATTATTATGCCCTGGGCATCACACACGACCTGGCAGTTGATGGAGGGGAAGCCCTTGCGGTTAATGTAGGCCCTACCCCGCTCACCGGCTGGTGCTTTGATGCGTATGTGCGTGCAGTCTATTGCACCCACTACCTCAGGGTATTCCGCTATTTGCTGGAAGAGACGCATATTGCTGGCCAATACCTCACGGGCACTGGGGAAATATACATGATCACTGACATGACATCCAGGAACTGGTGCAGTACCCTGGAGGCTGATGCCTGTGGTATCCCCATCATATCACCAGTTGGTCTCTGGAAGGTACCTGTTGCTAGCATTCTTAGGCCAACACATACCTTGGTTTCCACTGGGATGGGTTTCCCTCTGTTGGTTCTGTGTGTGAGGCGTGGCCTGCACAGCTTGACAATTTGCTGCAGAAGGTCTCTGTCCACTCTATAGCGCTCTACTATCTCCAGCTCATGTAACCCATGGTAGGTGACCCTGGGCCTGTACACTCTTCTCCGTCTCCTCACTGTGGGTAGTCTGGCACCATCTGCATTGTCACCACCCTCAGCAAGTCGCCTATGTCTCCTTATGACAGCCCCTAGCATTTCTGCTCCGAGTTCAGCTTTTTCAGTTTTCACTTCTAATAGCTTACTCCTGTCTTGCAGTGTCTCTTGAGAGAAACATCTTGCACTGTTGTTTGCAGAGTTTTAAGTGCTTGGCTGAGCTACTATTCTGCCTGTGTTATTGCCTGCTTCTAATTGTTTTCACCTGCTAGCTCCAGCAGTATTCCCTGTTAGCTTCCTACTAATTCTGTTGCTTCCTTTTTTCTTTCTGTTTCCTCAGGGGGGAGCAATGCGCATACCAGCAGAAACACGCTCACAGTGGCTTACACGGTTCAGAATCTGCTTATTCGGGTTAAAACGTGCGCACACCAGCGCAAACAGTCTTACAAGTCTGCCAACAGGCTCCCACATGCTCAGTCTGCCTTACACGCGCGCACACATGCTTACACACTTTAGAATCTTGTTTTTCGGGTTAAAACGCGCGCACACCAGCGCAAACAGTCTTACAAGTCTGCCAACACACTCCCACATGCTCAGTCTGCCTTACACGCACGCACATTGTCCTACTCGCGCTTCATGGCGCTCACAAGTGCGCATGCACGCCCAGTAAGAAACTTTGGTGTAGGCAACAGTGTACACCTTCCATTTCTTGACTTTCCCATGCTTATCTTGTGGCACTCCTCTTTCTATGATATGTGTCTGACATCTGTCATGTAACACTGACCTCCAATGAACTGCATTTCTTTCTACCATTCCCTCCTGTGATGTCACCTATCTCCTACTCTATTTCTCCCCCTTATGTATCTCTTACACTACTCAGAATGTGCTCATTTGCTATGTGACCATGGAATTCAGTATCCTAACACTCATTTGCATCAGATTGCCTACTAATGCTTAGTTACATCTCTTAGACTCAGCTTCCCCCCTTAGCAACCACTAAACGGTGGCCATGTTGTTTTTGGTCTGCTGGTCCCTGTATTGTAATTCCATGTATTGCATAAAACCCACATTTGTGGGTTTATAACCTTCATTTTTATGTTTTATACAGCACAGCCCGTTTGCGCGGGGCTGCGCTGCGTTTAAACATCGGCCGAAAAAAAAAAAAAGATTTACTTTTCATATTTGCATCGGGGTACCTTGCCACATATTTGGCCACTGGCATGCTGCCTGACACATATGCACCCTTTATTTGGTGTTGACATGGCTCCATTGTGATTTTTGCAGAAACGTACTCAGTTGTCAACTGAGTACATTTCTGCAGCTAAAACGGCTCTTACACGGGTTGCTTTCTGCTTCGTGGATCGCTACTCTACTTCATTTGCATGCCTTTCGGCTGCAAGTGAGATATTTAGCATATCCACGCCCAGTCCGTGTAAGAGACATTTTAGCTGGTCTCTTACACGGAGTTTCGGGCTGTTCCTGGATCGCGAGGCTTGCATGGAGTCTTACACATCTCTTACACTCCGTGCAAGCCTTTGTGAATCCTGCACATACTGTGGATTGAGACACACCATTTTGATTTGTATAGGTGTAGGTAGGTCCAGCATGATGCAGTGGAATGCGAGACATTTCAGCAGCTGCACAGAGATTAACCTTTACTTCACTGCTTAATAAATCATATGTGCATTTTTGTCTGCCAGCTTTTGGGAATGAATGTTACTGATGACTTTACTAGGGTTATTACAGATGCAACGAGGACAGTGATAACATTTTTATTTCTCAAATAAATTCCTGTATATGACTTCTACCTGTAACAAATGCATGTGCTGCTTCATCAGATGGGGGTACAGGGGGAAGTAGCCTCACTAGAAGGGGTTAAAGGGGGAAGCAGACCCCCTTACTGATATGTGCTGGTGTGCTGTTGCAAAGGTTAGTGGGTAACATACCTCTCAGTTGTACAGTTTTTTGCAGAATGTCCAGATTTATGCCTCATATTTTTGGTCCATTCTTAAAATTCTTGTTTTCTGACAAATTAGTGACAACTCATTAAACACTGAAGTCAGAAAATAAAAACAGACATTCAAGTTTCAGACTTAATACCCTTCAGAAAAATCATGCTAAATTAAAACATTTTATTCTATCAACTTTCTTAGTTTGCAAGAGCAATATTTAAAAATTGTCCCTATTTTTGGGCCTTTGTCCAAATTTCTTGCTCTAAGAGGTTAAAAGGTGTGGTGGGTAATATGTTTTTAGATTTCTTATGGTGAGGTGGCAGCCTCCTTATTCTAGTATTCCAATCTATGTTCCATCAAAATTGACTCACTATGTAAACATTGCAGTTGTGTTACTCTGTGTTGTACTGGTGCTGACAGTGCAGTGATTCTTCTTCTTTTTCTTTCGGCTTTTCTTGGTACTTTTTAAAGATTCATGATGTGGGGTTATGGGGGACTGGCAGCTCCCTTACTCACATATTTAATATGGATTATGGGTAAATGGCAGCCCCCTCATTTACATGTTCGAATGTGGGGTTATGAGCAAATGGCAGCCCTCTTACTCACCAATTCTAGTGTGGGGTTATTGGCGAATGGCAGACCCCTTATTCACGCATTTTAATGTGTTGCATCTCCAGTCTATGATTCAAAGTACATATTATATGTACATGTTTTATAATCTATGCAATAATGCGTAAATATTTTATTGTCGATGTACATGGTAGGGGAGCTTTCTAAATGAGCAGGGGATGGGCAAAAATAAGTTTGGGTCTGCTGCTGTAAAACTGAATGTATCTTAATCTGAGCAACTGGCAAAATCATACATTTAAGGTACTCTATACAAAAATCGTGTACAAATAAAGCATACATCATCTAAAAATACACAGCTTTAAAGGAGAATTCGTTCAGAACAAACTATAACAAAATGCCTCTCTTTGCAGGTTGATCAAGAAAATGTTATTGTAAAAAAGTGCCATCTTTTTGTTTTTCCTAAATCTTAACAAATGAGTAGCTTCAATCAAACTCTACAAACAGGCAATAACCACGCAGTCCTTAATATCACTGCAACGTCTTGCATACAAAACAAATAAAATACCATTTTTTTTAGTTCCAACTAGAGTTTAAATAAACCGCACATGTGACAATCAAAACATCCGGAAATAACTATCAAAACAAATGCCGCGTAGCCAGTGCAGCCGAATACTGCCAATATTTAGTCTCATAAAAGAGCTCTTTATTTAGAACAAGCTCTCAAGCAAAACAAATCCCGATACATTAAAATATCTTAATCAGAAGCAGAGCACAACCCCGGAAATAATCTAAAATGCTCAGAAAGTGTTACAAAAAGAAGTTTAAGGAGAGGGAAAATGTTTTCGTTAGACTTGGGAATTTCGCTTTAAAACGTGAAATTCTGCCAAAGATACAAACTGCATTGCCAGTATATAATGTAGACTCACCCATTCAGTACCCCAAAGGTCGCGGCAAGATTCCCTCAGCTGAAGGGACCCTGCTTACGTCACATCCGACGTCACGGGGCGGAAAGGGGTGGTGTTACCGATTTGGGAAAGGGGCGGGGTTAGCCTTTCCACACTTGCGAGTTATTGTGTGTTGCTTTCTTTCACTCGAAGGCTAATACAGAATTGCGAGAAAATTTAATTTTCAGTATTATATTCATCGATCACTTTTATATCATAAGATGCCATTACATTTTCTGTGTTATATTCATGGATCCTTGATAGGATAGGTGTGTACTAGGCTAATGGCCCTGGAGCCTTTACAAGCCTAGCCCACAGGATTACCCTGGCATCATGCCACCCAAAGTACAGTTTTGTACCCACCATAAATGTAGATGTTCCAGTGTCTTCACTGCTGCAGTCATTACACTTGGGTTATCCTGGCCGTCTGCCTGAGTTCCAAAGTCTTGGTCCGGCGTCGGTTGCTGTCGCTTCTTCCCTGACATCAGTGCGCCAGGGGTATATAAGAAGCAGCCAACGCCATTTACTTCAGTTTTTCTTGCTCCAGATGTCAGGTGCCCCCCAAAATGGTAGGCAATACATATTGCTAATAAAACATACAAAAAAGGTAAAAATAAAACCTTCATTAACCAGCAAATACACCACATAGGTAGTATAGGTTAGTCCCAGATAAGAAAGAGGGGCTGGCGGGTGGGTAACCTGGACTGCAGCAGTGAAGACACTCGAACATCTACATTTATGGTAGGTACAAAACTGTACTATGTTCATCGTGTTTCACTGCTGCAGTCATTACACTTGGGTAGAATCCCAAAGCTGAATTTGGGTGGCTGGCTCTATAGAGGATTTGGTGTGGCTATGAGGCCCTGCAGCACTGCAGTGGCAAAGCCAGCTCTGGATCTAAAATAAAGAGGCAAATGGTAATGCTTGGTAAAGGTGTGCACTGAATTCCAAGTTGCAGCTTCCAAGATATCTTTGGTAGGTACTCCTCTAAGGAAGGCAGTAGAAGTGGCAGTTACCCTGGTGGAATGTGGTCTAATATTACTAAACACAGGTTTCCCATTTTGTGTGTAGCAGAGCCGGATACAGTGTCCTATCCACTTTGAAATGGTCTGCTTTGAAATAGCCTTTCCCTGTGATCCTGCAGCATATGATACAAATTGTTGAGATTTTCTAAAAGCTTTTGTTTTGTCCAAATAGAAGCGCAATTGCCTGTGTATGTCTAAGGAATGTAGAAGTCTCTCCCCTATATTTTGGGGATTTGGATAAAATGTTGGCAAGTGAATAGATTGGTTAAGAGCCACACTGTTTACCACCTTAGGCATAAAGGTAGGGTTTGTTCTTAAAGAAACCCTGTCTTGGTGGAAAATGATAAAAGGCTCCACTGCCATTAGTGCCTGCAGTTCTGAGACTCTTCATGCTGAGGTTATTGCCAGAAGCAGAGAAGTTTTCCATGATATATATTTTAACTCTGCTGAATTGGCTGGTTCAAAAGGAGGCAAAGTGAGCTTTTCCAAAATGAAATTGAGGTCCCAAGTAGGTGATGGTGCTCTCCGGGGCGGTCTTATGTTTTTAGCCCCTCTGAGGTACTGCTTTAGCAAAGGGTGAGAGAAAATAGGAGGATCTGTGTTGTAATGAGCCAAGATGGCAGAAGCATGAATCTTAATGGATGAGAAGGATAGTCCTTTCTCCAGCATCTCAGTCAAGTATTGTAGTATCTGAGGAATGTTAGGGACCAGAGGATCAAGGTTTTGAACCTGGTTCCAGGCACAGAATCTCTTCCACTTTTCTGAATAAGATTTCCTGGTGCTAGGCCTCCTGGCCTCCAAAATGACACCCATAACAGCTTTAGAGAGAGAAGTTGTCTGTTTGGCTAATTAATCTGCCATGCAGCCAAGTTTAAGGTTTTGAGATGACTGTGCAGTATCTGATTGTTTTGCTGAGTCAGAAGGTGTGAAATTTGAGGCAAAATCCAAGGTGGGCCTTGAGCTAAGTTCTTTAAGATTGGGTACCAATGCTGGCATGGCCAGTCTGGAGCAATCAGAATCATCTGTGGTTTGTCTTGTCTGGCTTTTAGGAGTACCTTTGAAAGGAGAGGCAGTGGTGGGAAGGAATAAACATTTAGGCTTTTCCAGCTGAATGAAAGAGCACCCACTTTCCATGCTTGTGTGTGATAAGTCCTTGTGCAGAATTTTTGTAGTTGGCAATTCAGTGGGTAGGCAAAGAGATTTATGTCCGGGCACCCCCATTTTTGCATTATCATGCTGAAAACTTGTGGATTTAATTTCCACTCGTGAGGATCCATGATGTTTCTGCTTAGGTCGTCTGCCAGAGTATTTATCTTTCCTGGCAGGAATTGTGTTTGCAGATCAACTTGATAAGTTATAGCTGTGTTCCACAAGGTCATGGCTTGCCTGCATAGGGGGTAAGAATGAGTGCCCCCTTGCTTGTTTATGTACCACATTACTGTGGTGTTGTCTGTCCTTAATAATAATTGTCCTGGATGCAGAAGGTCCTTGAAAGCTGTTAGGGCATTTTGTACAGCCAACATCTCTTTTTGATTGATGTGAAGATGCATTTGTTCTGTGGTCAACTTGCCCTGAATACATTTTCCTGCCATGTGTGCTCCTCAGGCATAATCCGAGGCATCTGTTGTTATAGTCTGCCTGGCTGTGGGAAGAGTGAAAAGCTGACCCTTGTTGAGGTGACATGCCTGTGCCCACCATCGAAACTCCTGTTGTAGGCAGGGAATTAGTGGTATTACTGTCTCCAAGCTGTGAGAATGTTGAGACCAAACACTTTTTAGGTACCATTGTAATTTCCTCATATGCAGTCTTGCATATGGAATTAGTAGTATGCAGGATGCCATGAATCCCAAGACCTGCAGAATTTTTCTGACAGGGAGTTGGGACTTTGTTGCCATCAACTGAAAATACTGAGTCAGTTGTCCTCATTTGTCTGGTGTGAGATAAACCATCTGGGCCGTTGTATTTAAGCTAGCACCCAGGAATATTATCTCTTGTGAGGGCACTAGTTTTGATTTCTTTTCGTTTACTGTGTACCCTAGGCAATTTAACAATCTTTTTATGAATGCCAGGTGCTGTAGAAGAATGTCCTTGCTCTCTGCTTGAATCAGGCATTTGTCCAGATATGGATATATTTGAATTCCTTTTTGTCTGCAAAATGTAATTACTGGTGCCAGGCACTTGGTAAAGACCCTGGGTGCAGTAGATAAGCCAAAGGGCAGTGCAGAGAATTGGTAGTGCATTGAACCAGCTATGAATCTGAGGTATCTTCTGCAATTTTGTCTGACAGGGACATGCAGGTATGCCTCTTTGAGGTCCAAAGTAACAAGCCAAGCTTTCTTGCCCAACATGGGAAGGAGCTGTTGTAGTGTCAGCATTTTGAATTTTGGAACATCCAGGTAAGTATTTAGAGTGGAAAGGTCCAGAATGGGTCTCCAGGCTTTGTCCTTTCTGGGTACCAGGAAGAGTCTTGAGTAAAATCCTGCTGTGGTACTTTTTGAATAGCTCTCATGTCCATGAGAGCTGTAATTTGTTTTTGTGCCTCTGCCCATTGATTTTGTGGCAGGTCTGGCATTCCTTTTAGCCTTGGAAAAGTGTGAAAGTGGAACCTGTAACCTTGAGACACAATATTACATTTTCTGTGTTATATTCATCGATCCTTTATAGGCTAGGATAGGTTCATAGGATAGGTGTGTACTAGGCTAATGTCCCTGGAGCCTTTACAAGCCTAGCCCACAGGATTACCCTGGCATCATGCCACCCAAAGTACAGTTTTGTACCTACCATAAATGTAGATGTTCGAGTGTCTTCACTGCTGCAGTCATTACACTTGGGTTATCCTGCTGTCAGGTGGGCCTGCCGTCTGCCTGAGTTCCAAAGTCTTGGTCCAGCGTCGGTTGCTGTCATCTCTTCCCTGACATCAGTGCGCCAGGAGTATATAAGAAGCAGCCAACGCCATTTTCTTCAGTTTTTCTTGCCCCAGATGTCAGGTGCCCCCAAAAATGGTAGGCAATACATATTGCTAATAAAACATACAAAAAAGGTAAAAATAAAACTTTCATTAACCAGCAAATACACCACATAGGTAGTATAGGTTAGTCCCAGATAAGAAAGAGGGGCTGGCGGGTGGGTAACCTGGACTGCAGCAGTGAAGACACTCGAACATCTACATTTATGGTAGGTACAAAACTGTACTATGTTCATCGTGTTTCACTGCTGCAGTCATTACACTTGGGTAGAATCCCAAAGCTGAGTTTGGGTGGCTGGCTCTATAGAGGATTTGGTGTGGCTATGAGGCCCTGCAGCACTGCAGTGGCAAAGCCAGCTCTGGATCTAGAATAAAGAGGCAAATGGTAATGCTTGGTAAAGGTGTGCACTGAACTCCAAGTTGCAGCTTCCAAGATATCTTTGGTAGGTACTCCTCTAAGGAAGACAGTAGAAGTGGCAGTTGCCCTGGTGGAATGTGGTCTAATATTACTAGGTACAGGTTTCCCATTTTGTGTGTAGCAGAGCCGGATACAGTGTCCTATCCACTTTGAAATGGTCTGCTTTGAAATAGCCTTTCCCTGTGATCCTGCAGCATATGATACAAACAATTGTTCAGATTTTCTAAAAGCTTTTGTTTTGTCCAAATAGAAGCGCAATTGCCTGTGTATGTCCAAGGAATGTAAAAGTCTCTCCCCTTTATTTTGGGGATTTGGATAAAATGTTGGCAAGTGAATAGATTGGTTAAGAGCCACACTGTTTACCACCTTAGGCATAAAGGTAGGGTTTGTTCTTAAAGAAACCCTGTCTTGGTGGAAAATGATTAAAGGCTCCACTGCCATTAGTGCCTGCAGTTCTGAGACTCTTCGTGCTGAGGTTATTGCCAGAAGCAGAGAAGTTTTCCATGATATATATTTTAACTCTGCTGAATTGGCTGGTTCAAAAGGAGGCAAAGTGAGCTTTTCCAAAATGAAATTGAGGTCCCAAGCAGGTGATGGTGCTCTCCGGGGTGGTCTTATGTTTTTAGCCCCTCTGAGGTACTGCTTTAGCAAAGGGTGAGAGAAAATAGGAGGATCTGTGTTGTAATGAGCCGAGATGGCAGAAGCGTGAATCTTAATGGATGAGAAGGATAGTCCTTTGTCCAGCATCTCAGTCAAGTATTGTAGTATCTGAGGAATGTTAGGGACCAGAGGATCAAGGTTTTGAGCCTGGTTCCAGGCACAGAATCTCTTCCACTTTTCTGAATAAGATTTCCTGGTGCTAAGCCTCCTGGCCTCCAAAATGACATCCATAACAGCTTTAGAGAGAGAAGTTGTCTGTTTGGCTAATGAATCTGCCATGCAGCCAGGTTTAAGGTTTTGAGCTGACTGTGCAGTATCTGATTGTTTTGCTGAGTCAGAAGGTGTGGAATTTGAGGCAAAATCCAAGGTGGGCCTTGAGCTAAGTTCTTTAAGATTGGGTACCAATGCTGGAGTGGCCAGTCTGGAGCAATCAGAATCATCTGTGGTTTGTCTTGTCTGGCTTTTAGGAGTACCTTTGAAAGGAGAGGCAGTGGTGGGAAGGAATAAACATTTAGGCTTTTCCAGCTGAACGAAAGAGCACCCACTTTCCATGCTTGTGTGTGATAAGTCCTTGTGCAGAATTTTTGTAGTTGGCAATTCAGTGGGTAGGCAAAGAGATTTATGTCCGGGCACCCCCATTTTTGCATTATCATGCTGAAAACTTGTGGATTTAATTTCCACTCGTGAGGATCCATGATGTTTCTGCTTAGGTCGTCTGCCAGAATATTTATCTTTCCTGGCAGGAATTGTGCTTGCAGATGAACTTGATAAGTTATAGCTGTGTTCCACAAGGTCATGGCTTGCCTGCATAGGGGGTAAGAATGAGTGCCCCATTGCTTGTTTATGTACCACATTACTGTGGTGTTGTCTGTCATTAATAATAATTGTCCTGGATGCAGAAGGTCCTTGAAAGCTGTTAGGGCATTTTGTACAGCCAACATCTCTTTTTGATTGATATGAAGATGCATTTGTTCTGTGGTCCACTTGCCCTGAATACATTTTCCTGCCATGTGTGCTCCCCAGGCGTAATCTGAGGCATCTGTTGTTATAGTCTGCCTGGCTGTGGGAAGAGTGAAAAGCTGACCCTTGTTGAGGTGAAACTCCTGTTGTAGGCAGGGAATTAGTGGTATTACTGTCTCCAAGCTGTGAGAATGTTGAGACCAAACACTTTTTAGGTACCATTGTAATTTCCTCATATGCAGTCTTGCATATGGAATTAGTAGTATGCAGGATGCCATGAATCCCAAGGCCTGCAGAAATTTTCTTGCAGGGAGTTGGGACTTTGTTGCCATCAACTGAAAATACTGAGTCAGTTGTCCTCATTTGTCTGGCGTGAGATAAGCCATCTGGGCCATTGTATTTAAGCTGGCACCCAGGAATATTATCTCTTGTGAGGGCACTAGTTTTGATTTCTTTTCATTTACTGTGTACCCTAGGCAACTTAACAATCTTTTTATGAACGCCAGATGCTGTAGAAGAATGTCCTTGCTCTCTGCTTGAATCAGGCAGTTGTCCAGATATGGATATATTTGAATTCCTTTTTGTCTGCAAAATGCAATTACTGGTGCCAGGCACTTGGTAAAGACCCTGGGTGCAGTAGATAAGCCAAAGGGCAGTGCAGAGAATTGGTAGTGCATTGAACCAGCTATGAATCTGAGGTATGTTCTGCAATTTTGTCTGATAGGGACATGCAGGTATGCCTCTTTGAGGTCCAAAGTAACAAGCCAAGCTTTCTTGCCCAACATGGGAAGGAGCTGTTGTAGTGTCAGCATTTTGAATTTTGGAACATCCAGGTAAGTATTTAGAGTGGAAAGGTCCAGAATGGGTCTCCAGGCTTTGTCCTTTCTGGGTACCAGGAAGAGTCTTGAGTAAAATCCTTGTCCTTTTCCTGCTGTGGTACTTTTTGAATAGCTCTCATGTCCATGAGAGCTGTAATTTGTTTTTGTGCCTCTGCCCATTGATTTTGTGGCAGGTCTGGCATTTCTTTTAGCCTTGGAAAAGTGTGAAAGTGGAACCTGTAACCTTGAGACACAATATTCAGCACCCATTTGTCTTGGGTGATTGCTTGCCAGTTTTGAGAAAAAAGTGCTAGTCCCCCCCCCCTAAGGGAGCTGCCAAAAGGTAAGAGTTTGGCATTGGAAGGGGGAAGTCATTGGGACTATTTCCTGTAAGGTTGTGACTTATCCTCACCTTTTTTTGGGTTTGAAGCACCCCACTGTCGTGGTCTGTAAAAACCTTGTGGCTGAGATCTGCCACTTGTGCATCTGTATCTGCCTCTTTGTGGCCTGTCTGGCAATGGAAATTCTTTGTAGACCAATTTCTGCTAAATCATGGTGGCTGTACCTGTAAGAAATCCTTCACTGTTTTGCCTTATCCTCCATTTTCTTTAATACCTCCTCTGCCTTAATACCAAATAAATTATCTTGCTGCAAAGGAGCATCCAATAATTTTGCCTTAACATGATCTGATAAACTTTGTTCTTTTAACCAAGCATGCCTTTGAATCACAGATCCTGTAACTGCTGCTCTACAAGAAGCTTCTAATGAATCAAAACCACATTGCAAAGTATGCTTTCCCACTTGTTCAGCTGCATGCAATAAATCCTGCATTTCCTTATAGTCAGGGTGTTCTGCATTTGTACTCATTTTCTGTTTTAATTGAGACAGTAAGTATTGTTGATATTTAAGCATGTGAAACTGGCAATTTAGAGCCCTCACTGCTAATATTGCAGAGGTGTAAACTTTCTTTCCCCATCTGTCTAATGCTCTAGAGTCTCTATCCGAGGGAACTGGATTCTTAGCCGTGGAAGCCTTAACCCCTTTGGGACCCTGGGAAATAGTTTCTGGGTCAGCAACAGGGTTTTTATAAAGAAATTTGTGAGAGTCAGGGACTCTGTAGTATCTGTCTGGCTTGACTGGAGCTTGGGGTAAAGAATCAGGGTTTAAACTAGATTCAGAGAACACATCATCCACAATGTCCAACACTGGCGGAATAGCAAGGGGCCTGTGCTGAGGCAGCAAAAGAAAGTCTCTGAGCCTTTTCTTGAATTCTGAGTAATCCTGGCCCTCCCAATGGAAATGCTCCCTCATGGTATGTAAAGTTTCCCCAAAAGAGTAATCCTCAGGAGGAGAGGCTGAAGGAATTGATTCTTCAGCATCAGAATCCTCATAGGGGGGTAAAGAATATCCCTGGTCTGAAGAGGAATCAGAATATATTGAAACCTGGTAAGAGGAATCATAGTCTGTATCCTGCCTAGGCCTTTTATCAGGAGGGGGATGGGAACCCCTGATCAGAGTTATCAAGTCTTCGGCCATCTTGAGTATCTGTTTTTTAGGCATGGAGGTCTGTCCAGGTGAATGCTGTACTTGCTTCTTTGTCTTTAGTGTAGGCTTAGTCTTGGCTGTAGTTGCAATGGTAAGTTGAGTAGGCCTGAAAACACCCTCAGAAGCCAATGCCTGCTTAGCGGCTCTGGACCCATCTGAAGGGTTAATCTCCATTGACCCAACACCTTGAGGCTCCAGAGGCCTAGGCACCTCCACGTGGGAGTCGGTCGCGGCCTGTGGTTCTGAGGTAGTGGGTGTCAGGGGCTGCGAAAGCACCTCACTGAAAACCGGCGACTGGCCTAGAAGAGGATTCGTCATCAGTTTTGGGCCTCGGATGCCTTTCCTTATCTTTATCTTTGCATTTTTTGTGCATTCCAGTCGTCAGTTGTTCCGAAGGCATTGTATAATTAAACCTTCGCCCAAAGTAATGGTGAGAAAAATCAAACTGACGTTTAATATTGCGTTTGTTAAATCTAGCACAAAACTGACAACTAGTGACGTCGTGATCTGGGCCTAGGCATGGAATACAGTAAGAATGAAAATCCTTATGAGGTATTTGCTTCCCACAAGAAATACAATTATTAACCTTTTCTGACATCGGTCTGAGGCAAGAAAAAATTTCTCCAACGGGGTACCTAGCTTTATTGAAGACTTTGGTTCTGAAACCGAATTTGAAATCAAAGGAATCGGCCGACCGGCACTTGCGAACTGCTTTTGCTTCAGGCACCGCACGGCAAGAAAGACTGGAGAAAATGGTGTCGGCTGCTTCTTATATACCCCGGGCGCACTGATGTCAGGGAAGAGGCGACAGCAACTGACGCCGGACCAAGACTTTGGAACTCAGGCCGACGGCAGGCCCGCCTGATGGCAGGATAACCCAAGTGTAATGACTGCAGCAGTGAAACACGATGAACATCATTAGCTCCCAGTGCCTCTGTCGACTAGAGCCACTGGAGTGATCTCCGGGGTGAATTTTCCATTTCCCATCCACTAGTCAAGATTTCTCTTGAAGAGGGCCAATGAGGTGCTGTGACATGTATGGGAAGTCTATTCCACAACATGAGCAGTCCCCTGGGTTATGAACCTGTCCCTCCAGCATGTTCTGTTGATTGTGGTAATGAGGTGGAGGTCGCTGGAGCGTGCAGTGCGGAGGGATTGGGATTTCTTTAGATGTAGCATTTCTAACAGAGCTGGGTCAGACATGGCTTTGCAAGTCAAGCAGAGATTGCCTTTAAGTATGCGATATGAGACCGAGAATAGTTGGAGTTTGAGTCTGTCCATATAGGACAAGTGTTTAAGGCCTAGGATACTCTTTGTGAGGTACGTTTGCGGCCTTCTCCAGTTGTTGCAGGTGTCTACTGAGGTACATGCCAAATGGGGCACTGTACTCTATGATTGTCTCCCTTCTACTCTTCATTCATTAGGCCAATGACCTCTTTCTTCCTGGATGCAAAAGCCTTAGTAAATGAGATGTGCCGCATAGGACTTTTTGACCACAGTGACAATGTGGTGATCAAGAGAGTTTGCTGTCAAACTGTTCCCAGATCTATTAGAATGCCTTCTGTGTTCAGTGGACTACCATCGATTTGGTAAACGAAGGAAACTGTTTTTTCCACAAAGGGGATGACTACATTTTTTGGCACTGAGCTTAAGCCCATGGTTCTGACACCAATCGTTGGTCTCAGTGAGACCTTTCTGTAGGATGTAAACATCACTCAGAGAGTTAATAAAGGGTCCCAACTTGCAATTGTCGGTGAACTTTGTCAGGCAGAGTCCCTTTTGTGTTGGCCTGGACTTCTGAGAAGTAGATATCAGACAGGAGAGGACCCAGGACCGATCCCTGTAGGACTCCTCTCATGACTGGTCAGTAGTATGAGTCAGCTACTTTCACACTGGGTTCTGTGAGCCAGTTTGCAACCCACCTAGTGATATAGGGGTTGATGCCTAGCTTAGTGAGATTTTCTATGATTCCTGAGTGGGGAATGGTATCAAAGGCCTTGGCCAGATCAAGTTCGGCTGTATGAACCACCTTGCCTTCATCCACAGCTCTGATGACTGATTCAAAGAAGTCAACCAAGTTGACCAAGCATGCTCTACCCTTCACAAAACCAAACTGTGGGATCCAGAGTTTGGAGATTCCCTATATCCTTGTTTATTAGGTCCATGATGATGCGTTCCATAGCTTTGCATATCTAAGTAAGAAACGATTATCCTTTTCATCTACTTCTCAATCTCTTAGAGGAAGAAATATGGACAAAGCCATACATAAAATTGAGACAAAGGCCCCAAAACAGGGCCAATTTTTAAATATTACTTTCACAAACTTAAAAATTTGTAGAATAACAGTTTGGGCTTTAGCATTCGTTTTCTGAAGGGTATGGCATCTGAAAAAGCAAATGTCTGTCAAGAAGTGGGGCAAAGGACCCAAAATAGGGACACTTGTTAAATATTATTCTTACAACCAGGTTGTGCATAACAGGATTTGTGTAAATGTGAATTTTCTGAAGAATATGAAGTCTTAAACTCAAATGTATACATTGTTTAGTGGTTTCAATACGCAATATTAGCCCAGTGAATTGCCAGAAAAAACACATTGTATGAAGAATAGACCAAAAATAGGAGGCAAAAGTCTGGGCAGGTGTTGCTTAATTATGCTTTGACTTTGCTACCATGTCTGTGTCATTTCAGTAATAAAATGTGAGTTTTGTTTTTAAATTAATATCTTGTATTTTATTATAGATAAGTATAAAGGTAATAAATAGGTTACAAATAAGTTACTAAAACTGAAGTTCTGATGAGAAGTTATGTTGCTAAACTCATTTAAGCACTTTCCTTTACATCATCATCATCACCATCTTCCCTCTTTTTCCCATTTTCTACATGGGGTTGGGGTGTCGTGTTAACTGTCTCCATCTTTCTCAATTCAGTTGCACACTTCTGCCTTCTTTGACACGCATGCCTGACTGTGGCAGATCTTCTTTCACACAATCCCTCTGCCTGTTTGCTACACATCCTCGTTTCCTCTTACACCTTCTTCCTGTCTAACCCGAATTTTCTTCACCAGATTGTCTTCAGCTTTTCTGCACATGTCTCTGAACTACTGTAATCTGTTTTGTTTGATCTTTTCTGCAATTGGAACTACTTTGGCTTCTGCCGTTATGTTGTCATTTCTTCTTCTGTCCCACATTGTGCATCCTATCACCCTTCTCAGGCACTTTATTTCCATCACCTCTAGCTTCTTCATCTGCTCTGCCTTTATTGCCCATGTTTCTGTACCATACAGTAGTACTGGTCATGCCCCTGTTTTGTACACCTTACTTTTCATATTCTTTGTCATTCCTCTGTCATAGACTACACCTAAGATTCTATACCAGCTGACTGCAGCCCCTCTGAATCTAACTTTGACATATTCATTCAGACTTCCCTTCTGCTCACTCACCCTTCCCAGATACTTGAAGCTATTTACCTGTTCCAATATCTTTCCGTCTATTTCAATTCTCAGCTTCTGATTTCCCCAATTTGCTGCCATTGCCACTGTCTTATCTGTGCTTAGGTTTATCCCATTTGCCTTCGGTATTGCATTCCATTCTCCTATCCTTTGCTGCAATTCTTGCTCCGAGTCTGACTGTAGGTCCCCTGTTTGCTAATGTAGTCCATCACCAGTATAAACAGTAATGGGCTCAGAGCTGAACCCTGGTGTACGCCCACTTCCACTGGGAACCCCTCAGTGAGGCCAAACACTATTCATACTTGAG
This sequence comes from Protopterus annectens, assembly GCF_019279795.1. Classification (NCBI taxonomy): domain Eukaryota; kingdom Metazoa; phylum Chordata; order Ceratodontiformes; family Protopteridae; genus Protopterus; species Protopterus annectens. The sequence continues at coordinate 873,274,044 of NC_056739.1, read as the reverse complement.
TCATTAGGTCCATAGCCAGCAGTTATTCCACCAATCTTGCCAGGACTTCAAACCACCACTGTACTACCCAGATCAGCTTTCTTGGGACCTTGTCATATGCTTTCTGCAAGTCTAGAAATGCCCAGATGGACTGTTTCCTCATCTCTAGCATCTTCTCAACTATCTGTCTCACTGCAAACATCGGGTCAGTTGTGCTGCATCCTGATCTGAATCCAAACTGCTCATCTCCCATCTTACACTCTTCTACTCTGCATGTCCATTTATCGGTCACCATCTCCAGAACTTTTATGCAGTGTGATAGGAGTTTAATGCCTCTGCACTGCCCATAATTGTGGATGTCCCCTTTGTTCTTGTACACTTAAGTTCATAGGTTCATAGATTAGTACTAAGCTAACTGCTCTTGTGAGCCATTTTAAGCCTAGCCAATTATCCCTTGTGAGACTCAAACCCTGCAACTTGTGTTTGTAAGGCAAACACCTTAACCATTAGGCCACCCACTTGCATGATTATGCTTATTCTCCAGTCATCTGGGATATGGTTTTCCCTCCACATTGCTATGAATACTTAAAGAAAGTTAAGCACGTTTATTTACATAACTGCTAAATCTTTTATTCTTTTTTGTCTTCTTTAATTTGTGGGAATGTGACTGTAGTGACAGAAACATGTAATTTTTCCCATGTGGTGATCAATAAAGTTGAACTGGGAATAAATAAGGAATTAATCCAGAAATTAATTTTTCACTTTTTTTTGGGGGGGGGGGGGCATTATCAGATTTTTACTTGCAGATTCACAGATTTGTAGGTTCTTACTAGGCTATCGATCTGTGAGGATTGTATGAAGCCTAGACATATAGTCCTTGTATAGTGTACATACTAGTGCCCATAGGTGTTTATAACTAGTGAATTTTGGATGTTTACGTGGTTCCACTATCCATGAGGGATAAAGGTGCTTAACCAGGGTGAATTTGCGATTTCCTAACCAGTCATCCAAGTTGTGTTTGAACAGAGTAAGATGTTTGCTTTGCTTACATTGGAGTGGAAGACAGTTTTGCAGAAGCAGGATTCTTTGTGATACATACCTAGCCGTCCTGCATGGTTTATGTTGCAGAAGAGACTTATATTCATTGGGTTGGTGTTTCTGACATCAGTAGACTTACAAATGTTTAATAAGCCTGACAGGATAGGTTCATTTGAAGCTGTATATGCAAGGCAGTTGTTGCCTTGCACAGTCCTTTAAGATACCATGAAAAGGGATAGGGCTATGAGACAGTCAGCATAGCTTTCATAATTAATTCCCGTTTTTTTTTTTTTTTTTTTGAGAAAGTGGCATGGACATTCTGAGTGTGTTAGGTATCTGTATAAATACATACCAAAGTGGACAGAGTACTCAATGTTCAGTGAAATGAGTAATGAATACAGTGGGGCTATGACATCTCGGGACATGTATACCATACCTTTTGATATAATCCATGCAATGAAGAAGGACTTAATTCCAGTAGTGGATACATGGTGTTCAAAATAGGTTCCCAGATCCCTAACTGCAGGATCAACTTTCAAAGTTAAGTTGTCAATGTGATAGTCACACAGTGTGTGTTGTTTGCTGAAGGCTACGATTATAAAATTCTTGGTATTCAGTTTTAGCCCTTGGATCTGGCATCAGCTGTTCATTTAAGACAGGCTTTCTTGGAGAATCTTTGTCTTCAGAGTAGTTAATTATGGCTGCAAGTTTGCAGTCATCTGTAAACTTTGTAAGGCATAAGCAGTGTGCATTGGCTGTGACCTCTAAGAAATAGATCCCAGACAGGAGTGGGCCAAAGACTGAACCTTGGTTACTTGATTGGTTCAAATCTTTTTTAAGTCCATGGGCTGCCTGCCCATATTTCTTGTGTTCTATTTGTGAGGTAGTTTGCTATCCAAAGCTTTACATCAGAATTTAGTTAAACTAGTTGTGACAGTTTATCTGTGATACATAAGTGTGGAATGGTATTAAACACCTTTGTGAGGCCTAGATGTGCACTGTGCATGGGTTTGCCCTACTCCATAGCATTAGCTACTTTTTAAAAAAAGAATGTCAGGTTAAATAGGTAGGATCTGCCCTTAACAAATTTATACTAGGATGGCTCAAGTGTCTGTAGGTTCCCTGTACTACTATATATTAATTCTATAACAATCCTTTCCATGGTCTTACAGATTGGGCTGGTCAGGCTTATGGTTCTACCATTAACTTGGGTCTGTTGAGGCCCAACCTTTGGGCAAGCAGATAACGGAGGGGGTCCACTATTTGTTTAATACAAAGCCTGATGTGAGGTTGATACCAATTATCTTTTGCAAGACCTCTGACTGGTCATATTTCAGGCTAACTACAAGAAGAACAGTATGCTGTCCAGCCTGTCCAGCCCCATAGCAGTAGTGTTCTTGGATTTTGATGGTGCTCTTGGAAGATTTGGTGGGTTAGTTACAGTTAATGGATTGGGAAAACTGTTAGGAGAATGAGGTTGAAATTTAATGATTGGCTAATACATTTGTTATGTTCTTTGGGTTTTATTAAATAAGGTTATTTGCTATTAGTTGTGAACAGTGCTGGGCACTGTTTCTGATGTAATTCCTTTTTGGCACTTTGGGAGCTGAGCTTGTTTTGCATGTAATGAGTGTTCTTATTATTATTGTGGAACCTGCTAATATTAGGATTCCACCATAGGTTCATAGAAGTACACTAGGCTAACTACCACTAGGACCCTTATAAGCCTAGCTGTGCAACCTAAATGAGAGCCACAAATTTGATTTATATAGGGGTGATTTACTGACTCCCTCTGTCCATCAGACATAGGCACCAGACCATGGATGCATTTCTAATTGGCTATCTATAGGGAGGAACTCTGCTTAAAATGGATGGGAGCCAGTTCCACAGAATGGGAATTCTCTGAGAAACGTATCTCTCCAACATGTCTGTTTATATTTTTAGCCAGATTTACATCTTTTAATCTAGTACTTCTGATGCTGTTTGTTTTGCAGATGTGTAAAAGGTTAATCAAAACAGGGTCCAGAGGTGCCATGTATGCAGGGCAGAGATCAAATCTCAGAAGTCTGTATGATACTGAGTAAAGAGACAGGTGTTTGAGGCAATCAGCATAGGTCATTGTGTTTATTCCTTGTATCCTTTTTGTAAGGAACCTTTGTGGGCACTCCAGTTGCTGCACGTGTTTGGTCAGGTACATACTGAAGGAGGCATTTAACTCTATGATGGCTGTGACGAGGGCCAAGTACAGTGGTATAATGACCTCTCTAGACCTGGATGCCATGGCCTTGCTTCTAAGTAAAGCAGTGTAGAAGGATTTTCTTACTACTGTGTTCACAATGTTTGAAGGCTAGGATACTATCTACATGAGTTCCGAGATCCATGACTAATGAATCAACTTTTACGGGTGTTTTATTGATCACATAGTTATCCATGGTGGCCGACTTTCCAAAAGGTCCTATAATGCATTTCTTGACATTGACTTTTAAGCCATGGCTTTGGTTCCAAGCATTTGTCTGTCTTAGACTTTCCTGGAGGGTGTTCGCATTGTGGGGGATTCAATGACCCCTCCCACTTTGCAATCATCTCCGAACTTGGTTAACCAGAGGCCTTTTGACATTGGCTTTGACATCTGAGAAATAGATGCCAAAGAGGAGTGGGCCTAGCAGAGAGCCCCAGGGGGACTCCACTGATAACTACCCTCTTTGCGGAGGTGGCCTCACCGATTCTAATCTACTGGGTCCTATCAGTGAGCCAGCTAGGTATCCAGCATGCTATAAAGGGATGCATACCTAGTTACATAAGTTTGTTGAGAATGCACAAGTGGGCTGTTGTATCAAATGCTTTAGCCAGATCTACGTAGACAGTATGCACCATTTTTCCCCCATTCATTTTCTTACTGACCTTTTTAAAGTAGTCCACCAGATTCAGTAAACATGACCTTCCTTTGACAAAGCCAAACTGGGATGGATCTAGTGTCTGGATATCTCCTATATCCTTGTTGATCATTTTCATGGTAATTCTTTCCATGGCTTTGCAAATAAGAATAGTCAGAATAATGGGTCTGTAGTATCCAGGATCTGTTGAAGATCCTCCATTATGAAGGTAGGTGAGCATCTCTGTTCTCTATACACATGGAACAAAGCTTGTTTTAAAACTATGGTTAAATAATGACACTACATTGCTGATAAGTCATAATTTAAACTGTTCAGGAGTAATCCTGGGATGTTATTGACTTTAGAGAGCGCAGCCAGTATATGCTCCCTAGTTATAGTTGGACAGGTTATGTTTGTGGGTATTTGGGGAGGTTGGTGGTGAGAGGAGGTAAAGTTGTAACTGAGTTTGTCTGTTAACAGGTTCACTATATCACCAGGCTCAGTGAATGTGGCACCATTAACCACCAGTTCTACACATTGCTGTGTGCTGCCCTTTAGGTTGCTGACATAGAGATCACAGATGCACAGGTGAGAGCTGCCTTCTCCAAAGCAAAAAACACAGCATCAATGGGACCAGACGGTGTCCCGGGCTGCATCTTACATGAGCTCCAAGAAGAACTAAACCCTCATATAAAGTCACTGTTCAATCTCAGCCTTACCACAGGATATGTACCCTAGGAATGGCGTACAGCAACAGTGGTCCCACTCCACAAAGGTGGTGCCACAACAGACCCCGGAAACTATCGCCCTATAAGCCTGACTAGCCTGGTCTGCAAAGCTATGGAGCATATCATCATGGAAATCATAAACAAAGACATTGGGAACCTCCAGACACTGGATCCTACCCAGTTCAGCTTTGTTAAGGGCAGATCTTGCCTCTTGAACCTGGTTGACTTCTTTGAAACAGTTACCAAAGCCATAGATGAAGGGAAGGTAGTCCACATAGCCTGCCTGGACCTCGCAAAAGCCTTCGACACAATACCCCACTTGGGCATCATAAATAAGCTCACCAGCTTAAATATCAACCCCTATGTCACAAGATGGGTTGCAAACTGGCTCAGGGATAGAACCCACATGGTCAGAATAGCAGGTGCTATGTCAGACTCTAAACCAGTTACAAGTGGCATCCCACAAGGCTCAGTCCTGGGACCTCTCTTGTTCAGTTTATATTTCTCCAAGGTACAGGCTAACATGAGTGGACTATGGCTGACCAAGTTCACAGATGACTGCAAACTGGGTGCCATAATTGACTCTCCGGCTGACACAAGCATCCTCCAAAAGGGTCTCACAGAGATGGATGATGGTGCCAGAGCCATGGCCTAAAGCTAAATGCCAAAAGTGCATAGTCATCCACTTTGGGAAAAACAAAGTGCCCACAAATTGCCACATAGGTGGTAATCCATTATGTACGGAAGAAGTAATTAGGGACTTGGGGACCCAAGTAGATGTAGATAGCAATCTCTCCTTTGACAATCACATTGCCAAAGTGGTTAGAAAGACCTTCTATATAGCCCACCTTATCATGAAAGGATTCACATCTAGATCAAGAGAGGTCATTGTGCCCCTCTACTCATCACTTATCAGGCCCATAATTGAATACAATGCCTCATTTGGGATGTACCTTACCCGACACCTGCAGCAACTGGAAAGACCCCAAAAGTACCTCACCAAGAGGATCAAGGGGCTCAAACAGATGCCCTATGCAGTTCGGCTAAAGAAACTCCAGCTCTACTCAGTTGCATACCGCCTACTTAGAGGCGATCTGTGTCTGATGTATAAAGCCATGTCCAACCCAGAATTAATGGACATGCTTCACCTCAGGAAATCCAAATCCCTTAGAGTTACATGCTCCAGGGACTTGAACCTCAGCACAGAAATAAATAGGACATGCTGGAGGGACAGATTCATATCCCAGAGGCTCCCCTCACTCTGGAACAAAATCCCAATCCATGTTAGGCAGAGCCCCACACTGACCCTCTTCAAGAGAAATCTTGACGAGTGGATGGGAGATCGTAAGTTTACCCCTGGGATCTCTTCTGTGTTCCTGCTTGACAGAGGTACAGTAAACAAACCTTAAAAGGGCTACCTTCTGTGACCTACTATACAGAGGCACAGTCAACTAATCTAAAAGGGTGGCAAAAGCCAAACACACTCTGGCTAGGCTTATAAATGCCCTAGGGCAGATAGCCTACTATCAGCCTATGAAACTATAGCTGTAGAACCTTATGGTTATCTTTCACCTGGGAGCCTATCTTAGCATCAGAGTTGTCTTTGCTTGACCTAATTAGTCCTCTTAATTGCCTGTTTGGCTTAATGAAAACATTTTTATTTTTATATAAATTATCCTTCCTGATTTTTGCCATATTTTTTTCTTTTGTTGTATATCCTGTTTAATTAGGGATGTCACCAGGATGGTTTATTTCTGTAGCTAGGCCTGGACTTGCTTCTGGTCCATTTAGCAGCCTCTGTGCAGCCATTGGCATAGTTGTACAGAATTCTGAGGGCAATTCAGCATAGACTGCTACGTTCTTGGGGTTTGGCGGGACATTGAATTTTGACAAAGCATCACTTAGTAAAAGGTAGTTTGACTTGGAATAGTTTGTAATTGTTACTAGTTTTAATGTGATTACTTAGTTGATTTTGATTTTGAAGGAGACAGCTTTATGGTCAGATCTTAATAGGGAGGGCAAGATATTGGGGAAGTGCAGCGTTCTCCCATATTTGTGAGCACAAGGTCCAGTATGTTGGAGTCCCGCAGTGGGTGTATTCACTATTTGGTCGAGGGTGTTTGTAGAAGTCTAGGAATCTCTTTGCATATAGATTTGAGGCCATTTAGGATTCCCAGTCTGTAGAAGGTGATTAAACTATTGCACAGTAGGGTGAAAGGTTAGATGGTAAGTGTCTCCAGTAGGTCCAAGTACACATTGAGGTTCTTGGGACATGGTAGGTTACCTATAGCTGGCTAGGATATGGTATGGCATTTTGTCTATGGTGATCTGCATGTGGAGGAACTCCAGCATGTCATCCTGTTTGACAACCCAAGAGTTTTGCTTGTTATTGATATATATTAAGACAGCTCCACTTTTAACCCTTGTCTGTGCAGCTACTGGTCTAAAGGTGTGGAAGGCATTGAAACCTTGCACTGATGGGGTACTCTGCTGTTTTGAACCATGTCTTGGTAAAGTACAGTTGTGTAAAATCTTAACATAACAGTAGATACCCTTCTTTTCACTGTTGCAGTATTCTTAACAGAAGGTATCTCCTGCCATGGTAGCTCAACATCTGCCAGTGTAACAAAGCCTTCGGATTTTATTTGTACTATATGTCATACATATGCTCTCCACACAAATCGTAAGGTATAAAGGTGATGTACAGCCACAATTACCAAGAATTGAATTGCCCCAGGAGAGAAGGCATCCTCCTAAGGACAAAGGAGCACATGCACATCCAGAAGAAAAATTTACATGGAAAAGAGAGAGGTAACCCCTCAGCCACAAAGGCATCCAAAGAGAGGAACTAAAAGAATAAGGGGGAAGGAGGGAGGGACTCAATACTGCACAGTGAAGAGAAGGACATCTACTGTTATGGTAAAATTTTACACAGCTGTACTAAGTCCTTCCATATCTCTGTTGCAGTATTCATAACAGAAGGGAGAGTACAAAACCTTGGGAAACTGACTGGGAGAAAGGCTGAGAAGAGCCCTCAACAAAACCATGCAGGATGGCCTTAGCAAAACCAGCCCTGGCCCTGGAAACAACATCTAACTTATAATGTTTAGTAAAACTATGAACAGAAGACCAAGTAGCAGCCTCAAGGGTGGAATTGGTGTCCTAACCCTTCAAGAAAGCACCCGAAGAGGCAACTGCTGTGATAGAATGTACCTTTACAGAGGTAGAAAGCCATTTTTCATGAAAAGAATAATGAAAGGAAATGGTCTTAGAAATCCAGAAGGAGTTGGATTGCTTGGAGACAGCTAAACCCAATGTCCTGAGATGAAAAGAAACAAAAAGCTGCTCAGAATTGTGAAAGTCCTTAGTTTTATCTAAATAATACCAGAACTGTTTGTGTAAATCCATGGTGTGAAGAACAAACTGTGGGAAGAGAAAACAGGAAGGAGGCTGAATTGGGTGATTAAGGGACAGCTCATTTACCACCATGTACATAAAAGAAGAATTGGTCTGAAGAGACACCATGTCTCTATGAAAGACTACAAAAGGAGGAACAACCATAAAGGCCTGGACTTCTGACACCCTTTTTGCTTAAGTAAGGGCCAACAACAAGACAGCCTTCCAAGTGCAATGTTGCAGAGAACCTGAATCTACAGGCTCAAAGGGAGCCCGAGTCAGTTTTTCCAAAACAAAATGAAGGTCCCACGAGGAAGGAATAGGCTTTATTGGGGGTCTGATATGTAAGACACCATTAAGGAATTGTTTGACCTCAAAACAAGCAACCAAAGGAGGATTCAAGGGCAGACAGGCAGAAATTGCTGTCAAAAGGGTCTTGACTGAAAAATAGGCCAAGCCAGCCTGGGGAAACCCATAGAGGTAAGAGAGAACTAAAGGGACTCCCCTCTAGAAAAGGATCCTGGTAATGAGAGAGGCACCAAACAGAAAATGTCTTCCATTTGGACAAATATTATTTGGTATTGGGTTTTATGGCTTCCTGTAAAATCTGAAGCACATCCTCAGAAAAGGGTGCCTAAAGAGGATCAAAAACCTATAGTCCACAAAGTCACTTGAAGAGTAGCAAATGATGATGGATAAGAGATCCCTTGTCTTGTGAGAGTAGGTCCACCTGGTAAGGTAACTTGTGGTGATTGCCCTTGGCTAGATGGAATAACCAGGGGAACCAGTGCTGTCTGAGCCAAAAGATAATCACTAACAAGATTTTTGTGGAGTCTTGCAGGACCCTTGACAACAGAGGAAGGGGAGGTAAAGCATGCAGAAACATTTCCTTGTATGGAAAGGATAGGGTGACCACCTTCTAAGTCAGGGGACTTGATGCTCTTAAACAGACAACAGTAAGTTGCCTGTTGATGGTTGAGACAACAAAAGTACTTGAGGAATACCCCACTGATAGATGATAGCTAAATTGTAGGCCTGAAGAGCTAATCTGCAAAGAAGATAAGACTTTGTGCCCCCTATTCATTTACATACCACATCACAGAGGTGTTGTCTATGAAAACTTTCAGAGGACCAGGAAGAAACATGGTGTGAAAAGTGTTGATATGGTCTGACTTCTGCTGAGGGGACCAGAGACCCTGAACTTTCTTAAGGTTCCCAGACGCCCCCACTGTAGGTCTAAGGCATTTGTGAACAACTCTTCAGAAGGAACCAGAGCCTGAAAGGGCAGACCTAGATTGAAAGCAAGCTGCTGAATCCACCATTGGAGTTCAAGCTTGAGACAAGGAAGGAGAGGTACATAGAATTCCAGAGGATGGCAATGTTGAAGCCAAACTGACTTCAGGTACCATTGAAATGTCTTATATGAGGTGTGGTGAGAGGAATGGGGATGGTGGAAGCCATGAACCCCACAGCATGAAGAAATTATCTGATTGAGATAATAGAGTGCACAGAAATTATGTCAGAATTGGGTGAGGACTCTGCCAAGATAGATTTTGGTTAAAACATTGTTGTCTATAGTGTGCTGATGGAAAAGAAGAGAGTAAAACAAAATTGTCAAGGACAAGACCTTTGCATCTGGAAGGGAAGCCAGCAATGGAATGGTCTGAATCTTGCAGTCAAGAAACGTGCTATTAAGAGGGTGTGAGAACAGATTTCTTTGAGGTTGGTATTGAACCTCAAGCTCTGCAGGAGAAGAGTGGTGAAATGGATGTCCTGTTAGAAGCTGCTGGGAGAAGGAGCCAGAATCAACAGGTCATCCAGATAGGGAAAAATCTGAAAGCCTTTAAGCCTGCAAAAAGCAATATCAGAATTGAGGCATTTGGTGAATAAATTTGGGCAGTAGGGAGGTCAGAGGGCAAAGAGAACTGAAAATGAGAGGAAAAAACAGGGAAATGTAAATATTTCCTGACTAGAGGGTGAATGAGAATATGGAGATAGGCATCCTTAAAATCCAGACAGACCAAAAAAGCCTGAAGGAACAACAGAGGAAACAGTGTTTGAAAAGATAGCATCTGGAAAAAAGGCACCTTGAGAAAGGTATTGAGAAAAAGAAAGAGAGATCCAGAATAGGTCTCCAAATGGCCTCTTTTGAAGGAGCTAAGACCATCCTGGAGTAAAAGCCCCTTCCCAGTTGGAAGGGAGAACCAGCTGAATGGTTCCCTGGTCCAGGAGGGACAGATGGACCTTTGGAAAATGGGAAAGTTGATCCACAGGAGGCTGGGGATTGCTTGAGACAGAAGGGAGAGATTTCTACACCATGAACTAGCCCTGACAGGTAATGGACAGAACCCAAGAGTCTGAGGAAATCAATTGCCAATTTGGAATGGATAGGGAAAGCCTGAGGGATAAAGAAACCTAGTTGAGGGGAACTTGGACAAAATGTCATAGGTTCATAAGAAGATGCTAGGCTATTGGCCTGGAAGCCCTTATAAGCCTAACCAAGAATTTTGCCCGTGTTCTCTCAAAGTCAGCACCTGTATCCTCTGTCCGGCAGGGACACAGGTGGAATCCCAGGGGTGTATTTTCTATTTCCCATCCTGTCATCCAGGTTCCTCTTAAAGAGGGCTCAAGAGATACTCTACTTGACATGGAGAGGGAGTCTATTCTACAGATGGGGAAGTATTTGGGGCACAAATCTATCCTTCCAACAAGTTCTGTTAATGTCACAGACCAGGTTAAGGCCTTGCGTGTGGGTTGCTCAAGTGGAGTTTGTTTTATGAATATGCAGCAACTCCATCAAGGCTGAGTTTGAGATGGCCTTGTATGCCAGACACAGGTCACCTCTGAGCAGTCTGAATGAGACTGAGTAGAGGGACAGAGCTTTTAGCCTATCTTTATAGGATACCTGTTTGTGACCCTGGATTTTCCTGGTCAGGAACCTCTGTGATTTCTCCAACTGCTGCATGTGCTTGCCAAGGTACATGCCAAAGTGAGCATTGTACTTGATAATGGGTCTGATAAGGGAGAAGTACAGGGATGTTATGACATCCTTGTTCCTGGATGAAATACCTTTATTTATGAGGTGGGCAATGTAGAAAGTCTTCTGTACAATGGAGGCAATGTGGTGGTCAAAAGTGAGGTTGCTATCAACCTGGGTGCCCATGTCCCGCATGACATTGCGTGCTTAGTACATTGTTATTAATTTGATAATTAGTGGGGATGCCATTTTCCCCAAAGGGGATAATGATGCATTTCTTGACATTTAGTCTGAGGTCATGCTTCTGGCACCAGTCATTAGTTTGGGTAAGGCCCTCTTGGAGGATGTTCACATCACTAGGGGAATTTAAGACAGCGCCTAGTTTGCAGTCATCTGCAAACTTGGTCAGCCACAGACCACTGGTTTTGGCTTGTATCTCAGAAAAGCATATCCCAAACAGTGAGGGCCCCAAGACCGATCCTTGGGGTACACTGCTCCTTACAGGTCTGCTACTAGAGGTGGCTTCCCCTACTTTGACTGAGTGGGTTCTGTCAGTGAGCCAGTTAACTACCCATCTGGTAACATACAGTTTGATGCCTAGCTGAGAGAGTTTATCTATTATTGCCCAAGTGGGGAATAGTGTCAAAGGCTTTTGCTAGGTCAAGGTAGGCAGTGTGCAACTTCTTCCTCTCGTCCATGGCTTTGGTGGCTGTTTCAAAGAAGTCGACCACGTTTAACAGGCATGATCTCCCTTTAACAAAACCAAACTGTGTAGGGTCAAGTGTTTGGAGGTTGCCAATGTCCTTGTTTATAAGGTCCATGATAATGCATTCCATGGCCTTGCAGATCAGGCTAGTTAGGCAGATGGGCCTATAATTGCCTACGTCAGTGGATGCTCCATCTTTGTGTAGTGGGATGACAGTGGCTGTCCTCCATTCAACTGGGATGAAGCCGGTGCTCTGGCTTTGGTTGAATAGGGTGTCTAATGGCACTAAAGCTCATGCCTGAGTTCATGTAGGATACGGGTCTATATTACAGTGTTGAAATGCCGTAACATTGAATACCTCAACACAGAAAATATTCAGCAACAATCACTTCTGCAATTCGCTGAATACTTCAAGGGCAAAGATCTAGTTGGCCAATTTTGCCCTTTTCTCCACTGTAGTGCGATCTCGGAGTTGGTATATTTAGTTCGGGGGGTGCAGGCCCCCCACATGGGTGGGTTTGGTTTAGGTAGATTTAGTTCCATTGGGTTGTGGGACAAGTATTTATTTGCCCTTGAAGTATTCAGTGAATCGTGGAAGTGCATTTTGCTGAATACTTGTCAGTGTTGAGGCACTCGATGTTATGGTATTTCAATGTAATATAGACCCGTAGGATATAGCCAGGGATGTTATCGGTCCCATGGAGACTGTATTGTTTGCCTTTGAGAGGGCTTTAAGGACCTGCTCCCTGGTGATGAGGTGAGGGGGGGCAGGTGCTGGGGATGTCCTGGTTTACTGATGGGGGGACAGGGGGGTGAAGTTTTCACTGAACCTGTCTGCCAGCAGGTTGGCTATATCTATGGTGTTTGTGTATGTGGTGTTATTGACCACCAGTTCAGAGCAGATGTGGGTGTTACTTTTGAGATTGCGGACATATGTGAAGAAGACCTTGTGATTGTCTTTACTGGATGTGGCCAGTTTGGACTCAAAGTTAGCCTTAGAGAATTTCACCAGCAATGTCATTTGTTTGTTCAGACAAAGGAGAGATTGCTTCCAACTTGGCACCTGCTCCTTCTTAGTCCTGGACAGCAATTTTTCTTTAATATAGAGTTTGTTTATTGCTGCTGTCCACCAGATAGGTTTACTCTTCCTTGAGGAATATGATTTGGTCCTATCAGGTATTTCTGAGTCCATACAGCTATGTAGGTGCTCATATAGTTTTTTGGTGTAGGCTTGGACATTAGCGCTAGTTCCAACTGGAGGTATAGTGGTTGTGAAGCTGCTTATACCTGCTCTGAGGAGATTGTAGTCAACTTTGGAAAGTTTTTTTGTTTGACCCTGAAGGGGGGTCAGAGGAGATGGTGACTTCAAAAGTGATTACTTTATGGTTGGATCTTACCAAGGACGATGACACTACAGGGGTGCTACAGTGGCTACTCATGTTAGTTAGGACCAGGTCCAGGATATTTTCACCTCTTGTAGGGGTGTCAACCAGCTGATCCAATGCATTGGCAGTGACAAAGTCGAGGAATCTCTGGGCATTCATGTTTGGGGTAGAATAGGTTTTCCACTCTATGGTTGGGTAGTTAATGTCACCCAGGATCAGGGTACAGGGTAGAATCTTGATGGACTCAAGTAAGTCCAGATAGGTGGAGTGGATGTCTTGAGTCATGTTTGGGAGTCTGTAGCTAGCTATAATTTGAACAGGTGTTTTGTCAACAGTTAACTGCACTTGGAGTGTCTTCTGTGTGTCATTCGATTTGACCAGCCTGGAGATGTGTATGCCTTCAATAAATATTGAAACTCCACCTCCTTTGGTTTTGTACCCCTCCGTTTGGGGTCTGAAAGTATGGTAGGATGCGGAACATGGTAAGGGTGGGGTGCTCTCCACAGCTTTGAACTAGGTTTCAGTGACTGCACAAATGTCAGCATCCTCCATGGCAAGGAATGCTTGCAATGAGTGCAGTTTCTTGCTAAGACTCCTGGCATTTAGCAGCATGACCTCTAAATTTCATTTAGAATAATTTTTCATGCTGCTAATTTTATGCTCATGACTTTGCCTAAAAAAGGCACTATGGGGAAGGCAAGAGCCTTTGCCAGAAGCCTGAAGCTGAGGGGAGACAGATGAAGGCCACCTCTAACAAAACATCATGGTCTGTAAATCATGTCCTTCCAGGCTGTCAGGTACTGGATCCCCTTGGAATGACACCAGAAACTAAGCCAATTGTTAAAGTCAATCATTTTCTGTTTGCATTGAGGCATCAATCTGGGTGATGGTAGGATGCTGCTTAAGGCTAGGGACATACCTGCCTGGGACACATATTCAGCGAACTCAAACATGTCTCTCTTCATATAGTCCAGAGAGGTACATCTCATGTCATTCACACCAACACAGACTATAACAGTCATAATAGTACCTGTTGTTAAGAGACTTGAGTGCATGCATGATATTGTGGATTCTAGCACCTGACAAGCAACTTACCATGACTTTGTCCTTATCTAGCCTGATGAGGGCCACATCTATGTGTCTCACAATAGAGTCTCCTATGTTTAATATGTTGGGCTTGTGGCTGGGACTTGGAGACTGTGAGACACAGATGTGTGTAGTATGTTTGATGCTTGGTGCTGTGGGTTGTGATGTGCGTGTGTGTTTTTGCTTTGGAGTTCTCTTTTGTTTAGGTATGTTTATGTTGAGAACCCCCACCCATGCAGGAGTGTGTTGTACAGATGTGGGTGGTGTTAGAGGTGTGGTGTTCATATGTTTGTGCAGACAGCCTTCTCAGTGCCAGATGTACAGGTTTGTGACTGAGGCAGCAATGATTCTAATTGCATCTCTCATATATTCTGTTCCTAGGTGGTAGTAGTAGAGAGTTGTCTGTGTACATAAGGCAGTTGCTACACTGTCTCAAGATGCCCATATCAACCAGACTAGCAGGAGAAACCATAGGGAATTGTCCATCCATGGTTATCAGAAACTGTGGAAGAGATGTCAGTGATAGTAGAGTGGGTACTATCTGAGGAGAGTACCTATAGGTGTGAGTAGGGCTAGATAAATCAATACAGTAGCTGCAGGCGAGGGCCTGACTTACACAGGAGTGCTGTTAAGGGAAAATGCAACTGAGATACCTCGCAAAGTGTTGAAACAGCACAGAGGTGGTGTGCAATGGGCAAACAAGCATAAACCCATGCAAATGCTGGGTTTAAATACCACAAAAACAAAAGTAAAATAGAGACACTGGAATTGACCAATCAACCCTTGTTCCTGGGCTGTTAGCTCAACACCCTATGCCAGACCATTTCCAACCAGTTCACTTATTCCCACTAAGTACAGGTAGGGCCTAGCCAACACAAGATAGTATAGCAGGAAACACAGGAATCACACAAACAGATCTGCATACAGCAAAACCTGTATCCAGGCTATGCTAAAGATATTTAAACTGTATTAAGGTTGATTTAGCACAGGAACAAACAATAGCAAACTGATTTAAACAAATTAACCAATTAACCAATAAAAAGCTCAAACATGACCCCTGTTCCAGCAGTCTTCAATCAGACAAGTTCTAACTGCACACTCCTGCTACTAGGGTGCAGGGGAACCCTCTCCAAAAAAGATGGCCTGGACTAGTGCTCAAGTTATAGAAACAGAGCTAGATTTAGCAGGTCTGATTATAGTCTATGCTACACCAAACAAGGCACACCAATTTCAGAAAGAAAGAGTTCAAATAAGCAAGCACAATAAGCCTTCAACCAACAATTCTCAGCTCAAGGGGCAGAATCTACCCTCTCCTCCCACAAGAGTCCAGACCACAAACCTTCTTAATGTAGAATAACTGGCCTGAAGTCCAAGTGCTAAAACCAGAACTAAGACACTTTTAGAACAAACACCAAGCCTTCAACCAGCAATTCCAAACTTAGAAGGATGTAAGCCACCTCTCCTGCCACAAGAGTGTAGACCACAAACCTTCTTAATGTAAAACAACTAGCCCAAAGCCCAAATGCTTAAACCAAAAGGCTTTGAATTTGTTTGTTTGTGTCTTTCGGCTTTTCCCAGTTAGGGTCGCCACAGCGGAACTCCGGTCTGCTAATGATTGGCAGTTGATTTTTACATACCGGCTTGCCAGGCCTGACACACAACCTTCAATGAAGGTACGCCCATTCACACACATCTCCACGCAGAAGATGCTCTAGCTGAGAATCGAACCAAAGGCTTAGAATAGCAGTTACAATTTAATCTGGCTACTAACAATTAGTAATAAATGCAACAGAATAAATGCAATAGAGTACTTTTAAGAACAAGCAGCAAAAGCAAAATAAAGTAGGATGAAACACAAACACAGTAAAAGCAGATGAATAAAATTTTTTTATTTAGGTTAAGTACCTGCCTCACCTTCCACTAAATCTTTATAGGAAGCCAGCGTTTGTGGTGCCATCTTTAAACTAAGCTTTAACCCCTCCAGTCCTGTTCTGCCTCAGGCTGCTGGCCCTGCTCACGGTTTGTCTACAGTGCATAACCTAACCTGAAGCCTCCCACCATTCCAGATATTCCTGGCTTCCAGACAGAAAAAGAACCTCCATGCAGGGATCCTCCACTGTTCTCTCAACTTCCTTTGTTTGTCCTATGACATCGGCCTAAAGTTTTGTCTACAGTGCATAACCTAACCTGAAGCTTCCCACCATTCCAGATTAGGTTCATACTAGGCTATCTGCCCCAGGGCATTTATAAGCCTAGCCAGAGTGTGTTTGGCTTTCACCATCCATTTTAAATTAATTTTGCTATGCCTTTTTTTGAGGTTAGTATACTGTGCGTCTGTCTAACAGTGACACAGAAGTGATAGCCGGGGTAAATCTATGATCTCCCATCCACTCATCAAGATTCCTCTTGAAGAGAGTCAATGTGGGACTCTGCCTAACCTGGACTGGGATTTTATTCCAGAGTGAAAGGAGCCTCTGGGTTATGAATCTGTCCCTCCAGCATGTCCAATTTATTTCAGTGCTGAGGTTCAAGTCTCTCGAGCGCGTAGCTCAATGGGATTTGGATTTTCTGAGGTGCAGCATGTCCATTAATTCCGGGTTGGACATGGCTTTATACATCAGGCACAGATCACCTCTGAGCAGGCAGTATGCCACTGAGTAG
The DNA here is from genome assembly GCF_019279795.1 of Protopterus annectens. Classification (NCBI taxonomy): domain Eukaryota; kingdom Metazoa; phylum Chordata; order Ceratodontiformes; family Protopteridae; genus Protopterus; species Protopterus annectens. The sequence goes on along the minus strand of NC_056739.1, from coordinate 873,257,215 downwards.
AGCTGGAGTTTCTTTAACCGGGCAGCATATGGCATCTGTTTGAGCCCTTTGATCCTCTTGGTGAGGTACTTTTGGGGTCTTTCCAGTTGCTGCAGGTGTCTGGTAAGGTACATCCCAAAGGGGCATTGTACTCAATTATGGGCCTGATGAGGGATGAGTAAAGAGGCACGATGACCTCCCCTGATCTAGATGTGAATCCCTTCATGATTAGGTGAGCTATATAAAATGTTTTTCTAACCACTTTGGCCACGTGGTTGTCAAATAAGAGATTGCTATCAACTTGGGTCCCCAGGTCCCTAATGACTTCTTCTGTACTTAATGGATTACCACCTATGTGGTAATTTGTGGGCACTTTGTTTTTGCCAAAGGGGATGACTATACACTTTTTGGCATTTAGCTTGAGGCCATGGCTCTGGCACCAGTTGTCTGTTTCTATGAGGCCCTTTTGGAGGATGCTTGTGTCGGCTGGAGAGTTGATTATGGCACCCAGTTTGCAGTCATCTGCGAACTTGGCCAGCCACAGTGCTTTCATGTTGGCCTGTACTGCCGAGAAATATATACCGAACAAGAGAGGTCCCAGGACTGAGCCTTGTGGGATGCCACTTGTAACTGGTTTGGAGTCTGACATGGCTCCAGCAATTCTAACCATGTGGGTTCTGTCCTTGAGCCAGTTTGCAACCCATCTAGTGACATAGGGGTTTATATTTACCTGGTGAGCTTATCTATAATGCCAGAGTGGGGTATTGTATCGAAGGCTTTTGCGATGTCCAGGTAGGCTGTGTGGACCACCTTCCCCTCATCAATGGCCTTGGTGACTGTTTCAAAGAAATCGACCAGGTTTAAGAGGCAGGATCTGCCCTTAACAAAGCCAAACTGGGTAGGATCCAGTGTCTGTAGGTCCCCAATATCTTTATTTATGAGGTCCATGATGATCCTTTCCATAGCTTTGCAGACCAAGCTAGTCAGGCTTATGGGGCAAGAGTTTCCAGGATCCGTTGAGGCACCACCTTTGTGGAGAGGGACCACTGTTGCTGTATGCCACTCTTTGGGTACATATCCTGTAGTAAGGCTAAGATTGAACAGTAGTTTTATGTTTGGGTTTAGCTCTTCTTGGAGTTCATGTAGGACGCAGCCCGGGACACCATCTGGTCCCATTGATGCTGTGTTTTTTGCTTTGGAGAGGGCGGCTCTTACCTGAGCATCTGAGATGTCAGGGGGGCATCAGTCTGTTGGGATAGATATTTGCCCTTTTGGTGGGGAGGGGGGGAGAAGTTTGCACTGAACCTGTCAGCTAGGATGTTGGCAATGTCTGTGGGCTCGGTGTATTTTTTGTCATTTTGGACTAATTCTGAGCATATCTGGGAATTCCCACCCAGGTTCCTAACATAACTAAAGAAAGCCTTGTGATTATCCACAGTATCCTGTGCAATTTTTCTCTTGAAGCTGGCCTTAGACGATTTTATGAGTGCCTGTAGTTTTTTGCTAATACTGATCAGAGATGCCTTCCCTTTTTGGGATTTTGCTCTATCATGTAGTAGCTTCCTCCTTCTATTGTATAGTTTGTCGATGGCTGGGGTCCACCAGACAGGTCTGCCTTTGGAGGATTGGGTCTTGGTTTTATTTGGGATTGCACGATCCATGCATTCCTGAAGGTGTTCATAGAATGTGTTTATAAAGGATTCTGCGGTCTGGGCCGTATTTTCCACAGGCCCGGGGGCTTTGAAGGATTTCGCCTCGGTTTTGAGGCGTGTGAAATTTGCTTTAGAGAAGTTTTTCACTGTGGTTTTCTGGGCAGGGGGTGGGGTCGGGATGTGAATATCCAGTGAGATTAGTTTATGGTCTGATCTTACCAGTGAGGGATACACTTCTGGTCTGGAGCATAGAGTCCCCATGTTGGTGATGATCAGGTCCAGTATGTTTTCCCCTCTTGTGGGAGTGGTAACAAGTTGTTCCATAGCATTTGAGTTTATAAATTCTAGGAACCTTTGGGCTAGGGTGTTGGAGATAGAGTAAGGCTCCCAGTCTATGTTTGGGTAGTTGAAGTCGCCCAATATAATGGTGTTTGGAGAGACCTTCATATTTTCCAGTATTCTCAGGAAGGCCGAGTGGGGTTCCTGTGTTTGGGAGGGTGGTCCGTAGCAGGCTATAAACTGGAAGGCAGTTTTACCCACAGTTAGTTGCACATGGATAGTCTCTGATGCTTCGTGCTGTGCCACCAACCTGGAGGTGTGGGTATCTTTGACGAATATTGATACTCCCTCCTTTTGTGGTTCGGTCCAAGTTTTGGGGCCAAAAGCATGGTATGAGGTATAACCTGGTAGTGCTGGGGTGCTCTCGGAGCCTTGAACCAGGTTTCTGTTACTGCACAGATATCAATGTTCTCCATGCTAAGGAGAGTTTCGAGTGTGCATCTTGTGGTTTAGACTTCTGGCGTTGAGTAGCATTACTCTTAGTTTCTTATCCCTTGTGATACCTATGGAGGTGGGTTTGTCTTTTGAGCCTTGCCTAAAAAGGCACTATGGGGTAGCAAGAGTCTTTGCCAATATCCAAAGCCCAGGGGTGACAGGTGCAAGCTGTCCCTAGCGAAGCATCGTGGCTTGTCGAGCATGTCATCCCAGGCTGACAGGCACTGGATCCTCTTTGAATGACACCAACACTTAAGCCAATTGTTGAAATTGATCATCTTGTCTTCATATTGTGGCATCATTCTTGGTGAGGGTAAGATGCTACTCAAGGTCAGGGTCATACCGGCCTGGGCTACATGCTCAGAGAGCTCCTCTATGTCTCTTTTCATGTAGTCCAGGGAGGTACGTCTCAGGTCATTCACACCAGCATGGACAATGACTGAGTCATATTTGTACTTGCCTTGGAGTGACCTGAGTGCTTGTGTTATGTGGTGGATCCTAGCGCCGACAGGCAGCTCACCGTGACCTTCTCCTTGTTCAGCCTGGTGAGCGGACGTCAGTGTGCCTGACGATAGAGTCACCTATTACAAGTGTATCAGGTGTGTTGTTTAGCCTTAAGGGCTGTGACTGTTCGGCACACTGGCTTTGTGAGCTATGTGTTGCACGTGTTTTGTTTTGGGGTAGCGGTTGCTTGGGTGTCTGCTTTGGAGGTCTCTGCTGCTTAGGCAGATTTTTATTTAGAGCCTCTGAGTATGTTTTTGTGTGTTTATGTGTTTGGTTTGTTGTCGTGGTAGGTCTATGTGAGACTGGAATTGTAGTGAGTGTGGTTTCCTTCTCCTCCTGACTGGTTACGCCAGTATTGAGTTGAGAGAGCTTAGCCTCCAGTTTGGCTATATGGTTGCATCTCTCACATGTGTTGGAATTTGTTGGGAGGAGGAGAGGGTTGTCTGTGTACATGAGGCAGTTGTAACATTGCCTCAAGATTCCCAGATTCACCAGATGGACCGAGAGGAGATTGACAACTGACGCTTGGACATGCTAGAATAGTATTGGGAATTCCCTTATAATTGAAAAAAAGGGCCAATGGCGAACAAGGTACCCAAGGGGGAGTTTGTGAGGGTGTAGTGCTTTTAATTTTTTAGAGCTGACTTATATAATTGCTTTAGTGAGCAAGTGCCAGGTAACTTAAATGCAATGTGTTACAGGTAACTTAAATGCAAAAATGACAAACAGTAACTTTCTTTCAAGTGAAACAAGGAAATAAGTACAGTAAGGAATGCAGATATCACTAGGGATCCACAGAAGTGCTGAAAGGCTGTGTTTTAGGTGGAATTAGTGTTTCAGGGAAATAAACAAACAACAAGCATACAAATAAAGCTAGATTCAGCAGGCCTGGATCTAGTCTATGCTACAGCAAACAAGGTGTACCAATTTCAGTAAGAAACAGTTAGAATATGCAGGCACTATAAGCCTTTAACCAGAAATTCCCTGCTCAGAAGGGCAGAGTCCAGCCTCTCCTCCCACAAGAGTGCAGACCGCAATCCTTCTTAATGTAAAATAACTGGCCTGAAGCCCAAGTGCTTAAACCAGAACTAATACACTTTTAGAATAACAGACACTGAGCTCTCAATTGGCAGTTCCCAACTTAGAAGGATGTAAGCTACCTGTCTTGCCACCACAGTGCAGGCCACAAACCTTACTAATGTAAAACAACTGGTCTGAAGCCCAAGTGCTTAATCCAAAAGACTTAGAAATGATAGCTACACTTTAATCAAGTTACTACCAGCAGTAATAAATACAACTGAATACTTTAAAAATGCCTGGATTAGTGCTCAAGTTATACAAACAAAGCTAGATTCAGCAGGCCTGGATCTAGTCTATGCTACAGCAAACAAGGTGTACCAATTTCAGTAAGAAGCAGTTCAAATATGCAGGCACTATAAGCTTTAACCAGAAATTCCCAGCTCAGAAGGACAGAGTCCAGCCTCTCCTCCCACAAGAGTGCAGAACACGAAACCTCTTAATGTAAAATAACTGGCCTCAAGCCCAAGTGCTTAAACCAGAATTAATACACTTTTAGAATAACAGACACTGAGCCCCCAATCAGCAGTTCCCAACTTAGAAGGATGTAAGCTACCTGTTCTGCCACTACAGTGCAGACCACAGACCAGATATTCCTGGCTTCCAGACAGAAAAAGAACCTCCATGCAGGGATCCTCCACTGTTCTCTCAACTTCCTTTGTTTGTCCTATGACATTGGCCTAAAGTTTTGTCTACAGTGCATAACCTAACCTGAAGCCTCCCACCATTCCAGATATTCCTGGCTTCCAGACAGAAAAAGAACCTCCATGCAGGGATCCCCCACTGTTCTCTCAACTTTCTTTGTTTGTCCTATGACATCAGCCTAATGTTTTGTCTACAGTGCATAACCTAACCTGAAGCCTCCCAACATTCCAGATATTCCTGGCTTCCAGACAGAAAAATAACCTCCATGCAGGGATCCTCCACTGTTCTCTCAACTTCCTTTGTTTGTCCTATGACATTGGCCTAAAGTTTTGTCTACAGTGCATAACCTAACATGACGCCTCCCACCATTCCAGATATTCCTGGCTTCCAGACAGAAAAAGAACCTCCATGCAGGTATCCTCCACTGTTCTCTCAACTTCCTTTGTTTGTCCTATGACATTGGCCTAAAGTGTATGTATCCTAAAGGGCATGTCATTGTAACCTGTCACTGTTGTATTTAGCCCTGTGCTCCATTGCCAGCAGCCTACTGCAGACTTCTTTTACCTCACTATTTGGTCCTTACATAACTTTTTAACTTTCCCTACTCTGCTCTAAGTGCTCTTGTCATCTACTGCTTGTCCACTAGGTGGTAGCACATACCTATTGCATAAGTATTCACTTTATCCTCCAGATTACATATATATTGAATCCTCTCCAAAGGATCCATTAATTCCCTGCCTCTAGCATACAATCTCTGTGAACCTCTCTGTTCTTACCTAACTAACAACCACAGTAAACAAGTGCTAAATCCTCCATACTTTCCTTACCTCTGAGCTCACCTACCTAACCACTGATTGTTCTTCACAGTCTTGCCTTCTTCCTTCTCCTTGGGTCTACCCGCTCCGTTCGCCCTGCGGGCTCACTCCGCTCCCCTACCCTACCCCCAAACCTCACCCCCCCAGTGTACCTGCCCTTATCCTACCCATTAGTCCCCACCCCCTGTATTTTCCAATCCACTCTCATCTCATCACTAGCCCCTCCCCTCCCACCCTCCAATACTCTCTCACTCCATCCATCTCTAATCCTTAAAGCTCTAGAAACACTTCCACACTCTGCCCTCCTACACTTTCAAGTATCCTAATACATCCTCAACACCTAACCCACAACTATGCCATCATACCTACACCACATCATGTCTCTTCAAACCATTCTCATCCCTTCCCTTAGCCTACTACTCCTAATTCCTCTTTACCATGCCACCTCCTATTCCTCTTACAAACTACCCTCTTCTTTCCTATCCCCTCCTCACCTCACCATCACTCCTGACACAAATCACGACACTGCCATATCTCATTTCCACACTATATCCTCCTCCTTAATGCTTCCAAACCCACTTCTCTGCTTTAAACTTAAACTCCTACCTAGCTCAATGAAGCATCATCTTTCCAAAGTACTATCATACCTCCCACCAAACACCAAGAGCAAACCCAAACCCCTACTCTCTTTCTCATTTAATTTCCTATGCCTAGCAGGGGACATACACCCCAACCCAGGACCTAGTACCAGGAGTAATCCATCTCCCCCCCCATTACCACCCATACTATCAACCCTAAATACCTGAAGATCTTGACCATTAATACCCAGAACTTAAGAAACAAATTATCTCACTTCCATGCTTAGCTATCCCAAACCCAAACTGACATAGCAGCAGTCTCTGAGACATGGCTAAAAGCCTATATTTTAGACTCTGAAATACTACCCCCAGGGTTTCAAGCACTTAGACAAGACTGCCCAAAAAAGAAGGGTGGAGGAGTAGCCTTAATCTACTGTAGCCTACTCTCTATCACTCCCTACCAGAACCATATTCCACAGTTTAACAACGCTGAACTAGTCATAGGAAATCTCAAACTAAATGACCAGAAAATATTTGCTTTATAGCTCTCTATATCCCCCCTGGAAACAACATTAATACATTTGAGGAAATCCTTCTATGGGCCTCATATAATATCAAGCTTGAGATATATATCCTAGGAGATGTGAACATCAACTGGAATAGAATTACTGACAAGAACCCCACCATTTCAATCAATCTATGTAATTTTACTCAACTCACAAATGCTATAACCAGACCTAATACTGGACTGGATCCTTGTCTCCCACCCTAACAAAATCTTCCTCTCTGGCACCTTATCAGACTCCATCAGTGATCACTTACCAGTCTTCATCCATAGATCAACCCCCTCCCCTCCACATCCTCACCAATATATCCATACTCAGAATCTCCACAACTTTAACCCCACAACTTTTTCCAATTCTCTTAGACTGATAAACTGGAACACCCTAAAAACATTACCTCTGGATAGTGCTGTCAAATTCTTCAACTCTACCTTCTTAGACAATCTTAACTCCCAAGCCCCACCAGAAATAAAACACATAAAAACCAATTCCACCCCTTGGCTTAGTAAAGATACCAAAACACTCATGCAACAAAGAGACAAGACCTGGAAACTCTATCATTGTGATAGGCACCCTAACACCCTTCTTAAATACAAACAACTCTGTAATGTAGCAAAAAAAGTATCATACAAGACAAAAAAAGCATATTACATCAAACTCCAGTCTAACCACTCCTCTAACCCCAAATAATTCTGGAAATCCATCAACTCACTTCTCAACCCAGGCACAAAAAACAACCCCTGCCCTGACACTAGTAAATCTGACCAAGAAATAGCCACTCTGTTCAACTCCTTCTTTACTAACTCTGTAGATGAACTCACTAAAACATTCCCAAACAACAGCAGCTCCCCTCAAATCAGACCCTCTGCTCATACTTCCACCCCAAGTACACCTCCCATATTCCACCTCAAACCTATCCTCACCTCTTATATAAAAAACTTCTCTCTAAGCTTAAACCCTGCTCCAATGCTCCTGACAATATCCCCTCACTCTTTTTAAAAATAGCAGCAGACAGCCTCGCCATTCCCATTAGCATACTCATCAACAGATCCATACATGAATCTTATGTCCCCAAACTGTGGTGTGCAGCCTTTATCCTTCCCCTCCATAAAGGAGGCAAAAATAATAGCATCTCCAATTTCCAACCCATAGCAATCCTCTCCCCTATTTCAAAAATTCTTGGGAAATGCATCCACCTCCAGCTCATGCCATTCATTACACATAACCAACTCCTCACCCCAACACAACATGGGTTCCATCCTGGCCATAGCACAATAACAGCTCTTTTCTCCTTTCTAGACATCATTAACCTTGCCCGAGACTCAGGAGACCTCGTATCCACAATCCTCCTTGACCTCTCCATGGCCTTCGACACAGTCTCCCATTCCCACCTTCTTCACCACCTTTCCAATCTTAACCTCTCACAAAACACCATTACCTGGTTCAACAGCTACCTCTCCAACAGATCTCAGGCAGTAAAATGGAAGACTGGTACCTCAGCCTTCCTTCCCACCCCAACCGGAGTACCCCAGGGATCCATTCTTGGCCCTATGTTCTTCAATATCTTCATTAATGATTTCCATGCAGCCATTCCTAACATCAAGATAGTACAATATGCAGATGACTCAATGTTAGTTTGCTCTGCATCAAACCTCCCAGAGCTACAAACAAAAACTCAGATTGCCTTCTCAACTACAGAGAACTGGATGCTCCAAAATCACCTCTCTTTGAATGCCACCAAATCAAAGATCCTTCTATTCTCTCCCTCAAAATCTATCCACCTAGACAAAACCTCTTTCAGGATTACAAGTCTTGCCAACTCCACTATAGATGTCGTTCCTTCTGCTAAACTTGTTGGAGTTACTATTGACGAACACCTAAAATTCGATACCCGTATTCAACTAAATATAAAGAAAACCCATCAGAAACTTGGTATGCTGTATAGAAACTCCCACTTCTTCTCCCCATCAACAAGAAAGACCCTCGCCATTACCTTCTTACTACCTTCACAAATGTATGGCGGTCCCCTACTAACCAACCTATCTTCCTCCATCTCTTCTAAACTAGAATCCTGTTACAATAAAATCTCAAAGTTCGCCACCACCTCCAATTACTACACTCATCACTGTAAACCTCTCCACCAGCTGCAATGGCTAGAACTCCCAAACTACCGTGACTACCTCCAACTCATCACCACCCACAAGCTCATTTACAAACCAACTATATGTCCAGCACTATCAAGCATCCTAACATTATACAGCCCTAACAGAACTTTAAGATCTACTCACCAAAATCTAATCTCTGTTTATAAACCAAACCGTCCCACTGGTCAGCCCCTGCTATCCTTCTCCATCGCCAAAAAATGGAATTCTCTCCCTCCATCCTTAAGAACTTCTGAGAACGCTGAAAACTTCAAAACCCTGCTGTATTCTTACCTCTCCCAAAAATGGAAATGCAATTGCACTCCACCTAACTAAGCTGCTCAACACATAAATACTTTATTACACACAAAGTTTGTTCTTCCTTACGCACTATTGTTTAACCCTCTGTACTGCCTTCATGTAAATATTTCCTCTATACCACTTCAGAGGATTAAACCTTTGTATTAATTTAACTTATGCTATTATTCATGCATAAAGAACTCATCCATGCTAATGTTACTTCTATATCAGTGTATTAATTTAACTTGCACCACTGTTCTCTACCACTAAATATGTAAGTCTGCTCACATCCTTCTCTAAGCTACTGTTTAACATTTGTTTAGTTTTTTTTTGCTATTTTATATGTAAAATTTGCTGAACTTGTTTCTGTTTCCACTATGCTTTGTACATTATATTATTGAGATTATACTATGTATTATTGGAGCTTTTCTCCCCAGGCCTCCACTGAAAACGGGCTCTTTTAGCCCAGTGGACCTCCCCGGTCATCAAACTGGAAATAAATAAATAAATAAATAAATGAAACATGATAATTCAAGGTTAAGAAACTAAGGGGGTGGCCGGTGGGCCCTCCCCTCCCAAATGATCTCTCTCTACCCAGTAGAATAAGCTGATGAGATGGGACTGGGAGGAGTGTCCAAAATGAGATTTATAATAGGGGTGGGCAACTCAAAAGCTGCCAGATATAAGAACACAACAAAGATTGGGTGGGTTGGAGGAGGAACTGTTAAAACTCCAACAGAACAGAAAACTTAAAACAAAACAAATGTAATACTAGAATAAGATACAAAATAGAAGTGACCAAATCTTAAATAAAGAGCTTCAAATCAAAATTAAATGCAGAGATGTATGATATTCAGAGCAATGCAGACCACAGAAACACAATGTAGACCACACAAACACTTCAGCTGACTACAGATAGATTTATCCTGAAAGCAAAACATCTGAGCAGAAGGAGTCTGACTAGACATAGCAGGAGGAACCCTTCTGAATCCCTTTCTGCCTTTAGTGGACTGATGCAGCTGTCTGTCGACAAATCCAGACTTAGAAGGATAACTCCTCAGGAAGTTGGGGATATGAAACCAGAAAAATATGCTTAAGATCCTGCATAGCCTTGCTGTTATCCTGAAAGGATTTAAAAAGCAGCAGTAGCAGTCCCAAAGAGATTTATATTGTCTAGAGGGGCATCCAATGGCTTGGCTTTAATGTCATCAGGCAAAGCCTGCAGATGAAACCAAGAATACTCCCTCATAACAGACCTGAAGGTAGCAGCCCTAGAAGAGGCATCAGCAGCATAATAACTACATTTAGTGGAGTGGTGAGCAACTAGAGAAGTGGCCCCAATCATGGAGAGCATAGGAACCTTACCTCAGAATCAGGGAGGTCAGAAACAACCATAGAAACCTGAGTCAAGAGTGCCAAAACATCCCTGGTCATATGGGTTTGGCAATTGATGGCATGAAAAGCCAAAGTAGTAGCAGTATGCACTTTTTATCTGTCCTCTTCACAGCCCCACTATCCTTATCTGAAGGAAGGAGCTTGGAAGAGTGCATGAGCTTAAAAGGCTTGTTCAGTACAGACTGCCACCACAAAAGGGTCAGCTGAGAGACACTTACATACTTGCAGTCATCTGGCACCTTGTAGAACTCATCCATTTTCTTAGGGGTAGGTGACTGGGAATCATGAACCACTGAGGCAACAGAAAAGGTGTCCAGAAGAACTTCTAAGACAAGAGGAACAGCAGAAGGTTTAGCAGATAACATCTGCAGCACTTCATAGTACCTTTTGTTGAACCTCAGAAACTTGGGAAGAGTCCCATTTGAAATACTCCTTCATCCAAGAGATTGTGTCCCCAAAAGATAATTCCTCCAAGGAGACTCTGTAGTCAGAGAAACCTTCTTCTCAGACCAATAATCCAGGGGGAGAAGGAATTTGAGAAAACTAAGCAAGGAACCCCACCCCTGAATCTGAATCCTCTACAGATGAATCAGATTCCCTTGCCCTCTTGACTGGAGTGGAGGACTGGGGTAGCAAGGACTGAGATACCTTGATGAGGTTTTAAGGCCATCAGGGCATTGAATAAGCCCTGTGTAAAGTCTTGTCATACCTGCCGATGATCCTAAGAATCACCAGAGGTATTCTTAGATATTGTTCTGTATCACTGTTGCAGTCTTCTTGACTGGGGATCTCCTGTCCAGGGCTGCCTGACATTCAGCAAGTATACCAAAGCCTTATGATCTTGTATGTGCTGTACGTCACACATATGCTCCCCACAAAGGACATAGGATGTAAAAGTGACATATGGATGCATTTACCCAGAACTTCTTTGATGCCAGTCCGAAACACCATAATTGCTCATTGTTCCAAAGCCCTTATTGCTGTGCTGAATACCTATCTATCACATGTGTGCCCAGTTGAGGTTGTGGTTTTGTTTTTCTTTTCTTTGCTCTTGTATTTATTTTGCTTACTTACAGTTCATGTCATCCAAGAAGAGAAAATGTCAGTGTTGGAGGTATGTTCCCCATAACAATCATCATGAACAGTGTCTCTTTTGTTTGCCTGCCTTCCACAACCATACTCCTTGTAGTATCTGTAAGGCATTTCTGCCTAAGACACTGAGAAGCCATTTGTCTTCTCTGACCATTTATCTTGAAAACCAATGGGTTAAACATTTAGCCCAGGGGGAAATGGTGGAACCTCATAACCCCGAGATACTCAAGTTAGGTAGGAAGATGTCCAAGAAGACTTGGTCAGATTCTTTAGCTGTCCAGTCTCCACCAGATATCCCTCTAGAAGAGAGGAATAGCTCTGTAGGCCATTCATTATCCACACTGAATTCCTCTGCCACGACCCTGTCGGTGACCTGCATAGGACCATCTTTCTGCATGTCCTCTGAGGCTTTGTAGGCATCTGCTGCTGACATTGAGGGGGAACCATGGTTTGATTTGTCTGTGATGGTCCTAGAGAGATTCCACAGATATTGGTCAGGGAGGAGGTTTTGGATAATCTTACTGAATCTTGTCAAGGGTCAGAGCCTGTAGTATTTATTAGGGCTGATGTCCCTTCCAAGTAATGACAAAAGATCAAGCATGTTTCAGTACATCCTAAGGATCCTCAAAGGGACTGGTAAGAGTTTACTTAGGGCTTGTTTTCGGCCTTGATGACCCTGAAGCCTCCTGAAGGGGTTTCTTTGTTTTCTCCTCTTTAGATATCTACCTCTTCTAAATGGCCTAGGGAAATCAATTCAGAGACTGATGAGGGGGTCCTGTCTTACCTTCTCAGATGCCTTCGCCTTTGGCTTATGGTTCTGATGAAGAGGAATCTATTAGCCCTAAGTGTCATTTTCAGAAAATTTCCTTTGGGGGCAGAATTGCTAGAATGATGGAATACTTAAAGTGGGTTTCTTTCAAGAGTCTGACATTCAGAGGACATATTATGAGTTGCTTAAGGTGGATACTCTGAAACCATCTGCTGTTCCTCCTGTGTTGGCTGCCTTGTTAGTCACTTTCATCGCTGAGTCAAAGTCTCCTTATTCTCAGCTTCCTGCTCTTAGGAGATCTTCTATAAGGTTATTGAAGATTGTCAGGTTTTCTTTATGTGTTGTCCTGCTGATCTTGCTGTAGGGTCAGTCTCTTCTGACAAACCTTCCAAGCTCTTGCCCTCCTGCAAACGTTGGCCTTCTGATAAGGATAGCAGGGCAATGGAGAGGGTTGTTAAGAATGTTTACACTGCTTCTACTTTGGCCTTTAGGGTTATTAATTACCAGACCCACATGACCAGGTATGCTCTGGCCTTGATTGCTCAGGCTTGTCAGGTTATTTCTGATCTCCCTGATTCTGAAGACAAATCTTTTGACTTATCTATTTTAGGTTCCACTTCTCAAGTGGCTAGCCACTTTTACAAGGATAGCTATGATGATATGGCTGATGCCTCTTCCAGTGCTTCGGCTTTTGGGTCTGTCATGAGGTGTTATTCTTACCTTCATTTCCAATCTTTGCCTGAGGGCATTATGACCAAGCTGTTTGATGCTCCTTTGGATAATACACATCTTTTTGGGACTGCTGCTACTGACATTTTTGTTTCTTTAAGAGAAAGGCAAAGCCTTGCAAGACCTGAAAGATATTTTTGTCTTTCCTATCCGTATGTTCCACAGGAATTATTCTTATTCATCTACTTTTGTCCACAGGCAATCCTGCTAGGCCTCCAAGGGCAGGAAGCATGATAGGTGAGCCTCCACTGCTAAGGCTTATCAGACTTCTCTGGCCCAAAAGCCTTCTTTATCTGATAAGCTTGCTTCTGTTTGACAATTTGACCTCCCTTCCCTTAGACCAGGTTCATTTGTCCCTTCAGCTTTCTATTTGTCTTCAAAATTGGCTTCTCATTACTTCACAGTCTTTGGTTCTTTCTATCATCCATCAGGGTTACTTCATACTATGGAAGTCTCTCCCTCCTTTTTCAGGGATTCATCAACCTCCTTTAGAGCAACTTCCTCATTTCCCAGATGCCCTAGGGTCCCTGGTGAATCAAGGAACCATTCAACCTGTTCCCCCTTCCCAAGTGGGAAAGGGTTTTTATTCCAAGATATTCCTGGTTCATAGAAAGGCAGGCAATTGGAAACCTATTCTGGATCTCTCCCTACTCAACACCTTTCTCAAGGTCCCCTCTTTTTGGATGCTTACTCTTCAAATTGTGTTTCTTCTTTTACTAACCCAGGCTTTTCTCTTGTCTTTGGATGTAAAGGATGCTTACCGTCATATCTCTATTCACCTTATTTTAAAGGAACGTTTTACATTTTTCTGTTTCTACTTTTCATTTTCAGTTCTTTGCTTTTACCTTTGGACTCTGTACTGCCCCAAGGGTATTCACCCTCAGTATTACTAGCTCCTATGAGTGCTTTCTGCAGGCTCCAAGGCATTCATCTTTTTCCTTATCTAAACAACCTGTTGCTTTAGCCATTTTCTCCCAGTTGCCTGTTGCAGGATCTGGAGTTCACCACCCCCCTTCCTCAAACTCTGGGATTCACTGTCAACTTTCAAAACTCAGTACTGACTTCCTGTCAGGATCATGTATATCTGGGGTGCAGGATTCAGACAGTGCCAATGTTGGCCTCTCTTCCACCTCCAACAGCTTTGCTATTGACAGTCTTCTTCCTCTGACTGCCATTCCAACCAGAGAGTTTCTTCTGGCCCTGGGATTTATTACCTCTTTTATTCCAGTACTCCCTCTTGTCAGACTGCATATGCAGAATCTTCAATGGTACCTCAACTTGGTTTAGCTGCAGCATTGCCACTTTCTGTATTTCAGTGTACCTCTCCTTCCTTGTCTAAAGAAGGAATTGGAGTGGTGGATTCAACAGTTTGATCTCAACCCCGGCCTGCCCTTTCATCCTCCACTCCATTCTCAGCAACTGGTCACCAATTCCTTAGACTTGGGGTGTGAGGGCTTCATGTTTTTACCTGAAAGTTTAGGGTCTCTAGCCCCCCTTCAGAAGTCAGAGACCATATCAGCTTCAAATAGATGAGAACTCTGATTCTGGCTCTTCATGTTTTCACCCCATGTTCTCTACATGCCCCTTGAAAGTGTACACAGATAACATGGTATGTCAACAAGCAGGGAGGCACAAAATCTTACCTACTCTCTCTTTTTAATTTTTCCAAGTCTTTTGGGTTCCTAATACCCTGACAGGAATGGACACCATTCTTAAGTCAAAGTACGATAAAAGTTCATTAAATTAGTATTGTTTCAGTCTTTGAAGTTGGACAAAAGTGCTATTTGCAGCACCCACAATGTGCCCAGCAATGACTCCTTCTGCAGTGCATATGGAGTTACATGTATTGGTAACATATTTAAGTACGATTGTAAATTCTATTTTTTTTGAGACCCGTTGCTCCTACTACTACTGGAACTATCTGGGTATCTTTCTTCCACATTGCCCTTGTTTCTGCCTGCAAATCCTGATATTTTATGACTTTTTGCCTCTCTGTACGTGAGACATTGTAGTCACTGGGTGCAGTAGTTTCAATAATCAATGCTACTTTTGTCTTCTTTTCATGGACTACTATATCTGGTTTTCTTGCATCTATTTTTTTGAACTGCTGGTTATGGTAATGGGTGATCCCATGTGATGTATAGTTCATCATTTTCTGTGATGCTTTGTGGTTCATGTTTCCAGTGTTTTTCAGCCACTTCAATACCATAATGTTTGCACAATCCCCAATGCAACAATCTTGCCACATTATTATGCCTTTCAGTATACAGTCCTTCTGCCATTACTATATCACAACCAGCTACAAGATGCGTGACTGTTTCCGGTTCTGTTTTACAAAACCTACAATCTGATGTTGTCAGTCTTCATTCATTCATAACGGTTGGGTTTTGGTTCCATCCTAGGAATTGATTCAGCCATTATAACAAGCCCGCCCCAGCCAGAAACTCTCAAGCTAAGGCTACCCATAGTGCCTTCCTTCCCTTCAAATCTTGTTTACTGCGTAAAGTTTCAAGATGCATCAGGCTGTGCTCTCAAGCACAGTGCTTTATTTTCTAAATATTTCTTTATATTTTTGCTCCCCTCTTTGATATTTCTTAGTCGCTTTACTCCTTATCTTTAAATTAGAATGTGAGTGCTGTTTTTTCACCTAATTTTACCTTTTGGTATTTCTGCATTACTATAGTTGGTATAGGTCCCACCCTTCTTTCTTACCTCAGGTAATCCTTAATTACCATTGTTGGGCACAAGTTGTACTATGTTAACATTATGAGACATTACCATGATAGGGAGGCCCTGGTACTGAGTATTTATAGTGGGTGGCAGAAGAAGTCTGAGCAGAAACTGGTGACTGATCACCACAGTACAGTTCAGACTGACACTTCTGTGGCAAAGGTAGCACTATCCCAGCAGCTATCCCCTATCCCATGTTTGAGAAATCCAAGCAGTGTTGCTGGAGTTTGGGGGCACATTTACGGGGAAATCTGTGTGCACCCACCTGGTGCAGCATCATGTGGGTACAGGACCCCAGAAGACTATCATGCAAGCCCCTTGGAGAGTGTCTGAGCAAGTTAGACTCTGAGGGAGGAGACTCAGGAAATGTTGGAACTGGGGGTCATCCAGGAATTGAGCAGTCCCCAGGCTTCCCCAGTGGTGCTAGTACCACATAAAGATGGCAGCATCATATTCTGCATGGACTTCAGAAAACTAAATACTCACACAGAGTCAGATGCTTACCCCATGCCTAGGACATATGAAGCTTTAGAGCAGCTAGGTGGGGATAAGTATCTGACCACTGTTGATTTGACCAAGGGCTACTGACAGGTGCCCTTGACTCCCATCGCTAGAGAGAGGTCAGCCTTTGTGACTCCTTTTGGATTATACGATTTTACAAAGATGCCCTTTGGGATGAAAAATGCCCCAGCAACCTTCAAGAGGCTGGTAGATCATATCCTAGCAGGAACAGGAGATTATACCCTTGTTTACCTGAATGATATTTCCATCTACAGCCATTCCCAGTAAGAGTACCTTCAGCATGTCAGGGAGGTCCTGGTTAGACTGAAAATGGCAGGGTTGAGCATTAAGCTCAGTAAGTGCCAAGTGGGTATGGCAGAGGTCTATGACCTGGGACATAGAGTGGGGATTGGTAAGATTAGGCCAGAACCTGCCAAAGTGGAAGCTGTTCAGGTGTGGCTTGCCCCTGTTACCAGAAAGCAGGTGAGGGCATTCTTGTGGACAGTGGTGTACTATACAAAGCTTGTTTCCAGTTATAGCACAGTAGCTGGTCCCCTTACAGACCTGACAAGGAAAAATAGGCCAGATAAGGTAACTCCAGCCTGCGAGCAGGCATTCTAAAAGCTTAAAGGGGCTTTGGGAGGACCCTCTGTGTCAGCCAGTCCATGTTACAGCAAAAAGATTGTTGTGCAGTTGGATGATTCAGACCATGGGGTGGGGGCTGCACTCAGCCAGATTTCCTCAGAGGGAGAAGAACACCCAGTTGTATATCTCAGCCAGAAACTCCAACCTAGGGAGGAAAGTCATGCAGCTGTAGAAAAATAATGTCTACCCGCAGTATGGGCACTGCAGAAACTTCAGCCTTAGTTGTACTGAAGGACACTCACTGTGGTTACAAACCACAATCCATTGATATGGCTACATAGAGTCAGCCAGCAACATGCCAAGTTATTAAGGTGGAGACTAGGATTGCAGGCATATGACATGACAGTGCAGCACTGTAATGGGGTCAGCAATGCTAATGCAGATGGACTCTGAAGAGGGCATATAGGTTAATATGATCTCAGACAAGCCCATTTCTGTCAAGCAATGCTTTTATAGAGTCATTTGAAAAAAGTACCTGGAGTCTTCAAGGAGGTAGAGATGTCATGATGAAAGGTATTGCCATCTGTGCCAGGGAGAGTAGGGCAGTGCAAGTATAACATATGCCAGCATAACTAACTGGACTTTTCTAAAGAATTGTATGTAATCTGTCACACTGATTTGTACAGTTGCTTGTATTAAACAGATATTTGTGCAGCTGCTCCCTTTGGGAATGCATCAACAGTGGGTCCTGCTGGTCAGAGAGAAGATGTACTTGTATGTCAGACAGCATTATTATAACTGAATAAATGTGCATGTTTTAACAGACAATTCTGGAAGAGAAGACTGGAAGTTTTTGAAATTCTGCTATACTTTTGAGATGCTACAACAGATGTGATGTCATTCGATAAGCAGCACCGAAAGGACAGAACTCTTGCAGCAGTTTATTTTGTTTTGAATTTTCAGAACCTGACAATTAAAGATATTTGACAGTCACCTCAATTAGGAGATCATCACCTAGCCTTGTGGAAGTAATCATCTCAGCACTTCATTTTGCCTTGCTGAATTATTTAAGTTAAATAGGGAATACTTACTCAGATAGTCAGGAAAATATGTTGAGATTAGTTAAGTATTGTTTTTCTGTATCTGTGTGAATTTATCCAACTATGTAATTTTTTTATAACACGTGATTGAAACTTTGGTGTTTATTGTAACTAGATAGTCAGTATTTTCATGTTTCTATTTTATTATTTATTACTACATATCTCTGTACTTTTCATTGTGGCTGGTGTTTCAGAGAAGACTTTTAGCATCTTAAGAGTGCTTATGCTTATTTTATTGACACTGTGTCCATCATGAAAAGGTTTGCTACTTTGGTCACACTCTTCGATTTCTGTTACAATTAATTTTAATCAGTATAGTTGGATACCCTTGCAAGAGCCTTAAGCCTTACAGTAGCTGACTAGTGGCAGGATGATTACCTTATAGTCTGGGCAGAGAGGGCACAGCTAGTAAATCTGTGCCAACCTTTCCTAGGACTGTGTGTGTGTGTGTGTGTGTGTGTGTGTGTGTGTGTGTGTGTGTGTGTGTGTGTGTGTGTGTGTGTGTGTGTGAAAATAAAATAACCAACTGTGGGTGTGTCATCTACTTGTAACTAGGTCACAGTGCTCCAAAGTCAGTATGGAGTCTTGTTTGTGGTCTGGAGAGAAACATACAGTCGAGTCCTAGGGCTGGAGCATGTTCATTGTGTGCTCTTCCAGGACATTTTGCTTGGTGCAAAGAAATGCATTTGAAAATACTGACTACACCCACTCCTGATTTAGTAGCCTTCTCTTACCTGTGTCACTGGTGAGGACTGAAGGTCATTGATTACTGGCCTGAGGTTAAGAGGCTGTCATAGAGTATATCACCTCAAACAACAAAAAATCAAGAAAGAATGGAAGAAACTTTAAACAGATATTCAGATAAGGTGGTGATAACACTGTAAAATTCAGAGATGGAACTGAAGAAATGGCTTGCAGAATATGAGACTGCTCAAGAAAAGACATTAAAAAATGGAATTACAGGACAGAGCACATAGCAAAAACCTGAGATTGAGATTTTAAGCTGTGCCAGAGAAGCTGGAAGGAGCAGATTACAGTATTACTTTCATGAAAGCACAAATAAGCAACTGGACTAGTATTCCACAGCAGTAGATGTTAATTGAAAGGGTACATCTTGTATATACTCCAAACCTGGCTATGAGAAATCAACCTAGACCTTTAATAGTACAAATGCAATCCTAGCAGCATAAGGAATTAATTCTGACAAAACTGTGACAGAAGGACAAAGTACTAAAAGTGGGATACAGCAGAGTGTTTGTGGAGAATGATTAGTCACTGTACACCAAGCAGAAGAGGAGTAAACTCTTTCCCCTGTTCAGGGAATGTGGAGAAGCAGGCATGAGATTCAAACTACTGTAACAAGACATCTTCTAAATAGTCTTCCATGGAGGGGCAAAATCATTTTGGATGAAGTACATGCTAAGGAGGAAATCAAAAAGTTTGTCCAAAAAACAGTGAGCTGTGAAACCGATGGATATTCTGCTTCTTGTTCTTCTGCTAATAAAGACCACAGAGAGACCGTGCCAGTGAAAACCTTTTCCAGTGTTTCCAAAGGAAATGCTGGACAGAAGGCAGGGAGTATGACAGTTGACTAGAAGAAGCAAGAGTACATTGGAAATGAAGTAGAGACAATATTTGGGTGATGCAGATTAAAAGGAATAAAACCAGTAATTTGGACATTGGCAAATGTGTGAATACAAAGCGATAATTGTATTTATGGAAATACTGAACTTTTTTGTGGTTGTGGTGGACTATACAGTATATGGCCTACTTCATGCCTGTAATGTTCAGAAAAACACATGGGGAGGAGGAGGGAGAAAGTTAACTATAAGTAAACAACATTTTTTCTTAATAGTACTATTTTGTAGTGCATAATTCTCTTTGCATGCTAGAGAGTAAAGTTTTCTCAGTTACTTTTAAGTGTAATGGGAATACTAATTTGGTTAAAAAAGAAAAGAAACATTAATGTGCTTTTTGTCATCCTTGCATGGTGGAATGACTGGATTAAAGCCCTTACCTTGATATACTGACAAGTTTTACGAAAACACAAGTAAATGAAAAAGAATATTGAAAACTATAAGGGTTTTTCTAGCAGGTAAATATATGCTTAGTAATGCCTCTGTATCTGGTCCTCATGTCTCCATGGATAATAACAATTGGCTACAATCTGATACACAGAAATTGGCTAGAAAAAAAGGAGAGAGAAACTGGCTAGGAGATAATGTTCTCTGAAAGCATTCATTTTTTTCACAGCTGGGAGAACTATAAAATTAAGACAAAACCAGCCTGTAGTTAGTAGAAGCACAGGCTGCATCAATTGTTTTCACACAGATAAACTTTCTTTTAGGTTAACTCAAGTCTATGAGTGTGGCTGCCAGGGGCATTTGACCCTATTAGGAAGGTAAAATGTCAATATTTGAAGAAGTTATTAGTATTAAGTTAATAGGTTTAGGGGTACTGGGTTGTGTTTATTTGTTTTCCCTGTGTAAGGGCTTTCAATAGCACTAAAAGTTTTGTAGGATGTAACATGGGCTGACATAGAGATGACGATGACAAGAAACGTGTATAAAAGTTCAATCTGCCAAACACTGTTTGCATGTAACACAAAAGCTGAAACTAGACATTTAACAAAAAACTGTTATACATAAAAGTTGGGAATAACCAAGCAATAATGCACAACAGGTTGTGCGTTAATGTGTAATTTCCATCCAGGGGTGTTGTGGACAGCCTCTACATTCCTAGAAGGGTGTTAACTGCACAGTAACACACACCCTGGAGGGCATTATTGTGCTTAGAGAATAGGCTCTGTAAAATTGTTGTGTTTTACTTATTTTTTAACTGCAACACTGTTCTTTATATATATATATATATATATTGATGTACAGTAGCTCCTTCACCTAATGTTGCAAAGTTGCTGTATACAGAATGGGGTTGGAGAAAGCATTTCACGTCCAGAATATAACACTTGAAAAATATCCAGGCATTTACTTTATTTTTTGGTCCCTTACTCCTAAAATGTTTGGTCTGTTGCTAGTCATTGGAGATTTAAGTTAATAAATAATAGCATACATTTCAGTTTCAGACTTTTACTTCCCTCAGAAAATTCATACCAATGCAAATCCTTTTACTTTAGCAAGTTTGCAATTTTATAACAGCAGAAATTAAAATCTGTTCCTATTTTGAGCCTTTGTTCCCTCTTTATTTTATGCATTGGTCAGATTTATTCAGCATAAAGAACCAGAGGTATGGAAACCTCTTTACTGTGGCTCTCACTCAGTCTCTCATGCACACCTCTATTTCAGAAATTGTATTCTATCACAAATCCTAATAATCTTATTAAATAAGTTTCTATTTTGAGCCTTTGTCCGATGTTTTCTTTAGGACTCAACAGACCATACATTTCAACTGCCCAGATTTCTGCAGAATGTCCACATTTTGGGTTCATATGTTTGGTCCCATCCTCACACAATATGTAGCTTTCTGGCAAATCATAGGTTAGTACTAAGCTAACTGCCCCTTTGCTCCTTTTGCTAAGCCTTGCTTACTATCCCTTGTGAGTGAGAACCCCTGCCCACTGTTGTTTGTAGCAAAATACCTTAACCATTATACCACCCTCCCATCCCTAAATCCCTGGGGATTGAAGTTATTCACATAGTGACAGACCTTAGAGTTTCAGACTTCATATGCTTCAGATAATACATGGTAATGGAAAGATGCTGTTCTAGCAACTTTCTAAGTTTTTAAGAGCAATATTTAAAATCTGTCCTTATTTTTGGTTTTTTTCCTGTCCCTCCTTACTTGAGGCTCTGTCCCGATTTCTTGTGCCGAAGGATTGAGAGGTATGGTCAAAAGGAAATCCAAACCTCTTAACTGACACTGCTGCTGCCAGGGATCACTGTGACTCTTCACTATCAATTATACACACACAAACACACACACACACACACACACACACACACACACACACACACACACACACAAACACACACAGTCTGTTCTGCTTTCATGCACACATTCACTCACATGCAGACAGAAACATAAATATACACACACACACACACACACGCACACACACACACACACACACACACACACACACACACTTTTTCTGGTTTCATTTATTTTACACTCGCTAAACAGCAAAAGCACTGCTTAGTGAGTGTAAGATAATGACTTTTTTCAATCTGTCACTCTCTCACATGCATAAACTGTCACACAGACATAAAGACATACACACTTCTTTTTTATTTTAATTTTCTTTTCCTTATCATTTCACACTTGCTACACAGTAAAAGCGATGCTTAGTAAACATAAAGTAATAGTAACCATTATGTTGTTTCAGTCCAGCTTGCTATGCTGCCATGAAATGGTGGACTTATTTTTTAGAGGGCATTGCTTCCACATTAATGCCCTTCTGGACAACCTTTGTTCTCCAGTCAGGATGCAATGTATTGATCTCCCATTCTGTACTAACATTTTAATGCAATGATGCTTTCTGTAATATCTTCAACTGTCAGTGGTTTCACAGTTAAATACAACAAAGAAAGAGTATTGAGCTATATTTAAAAATGTAGACTGCAAAATAGCTGTGCCACAGGAAATACACTTGGAAAGAAATGAACATGTGATTTGATAAAGAATAGTTTTCAAGGACGGATATTGAGTGGAATGCCTGGGACAAAGGAAAAGAGGAGTACTTGTATTACTTGCAAGAGGAGCTATAGTACTAATAGAAGATGATAGAAAAATGATAATGGTAGATTTATACTACTAATGGGCTACTGGCAAGGGAGGAGGATTACAATATGTAAAAATGCTGTATACTTGAATCAAAAATCAGCTTTCAAGAAACTTTTTGATCCCATGTGATTATAGTTCATATTCTGTCCTTTCTGCACATTAACCATAATGTTTGCACAATCCCCAATGCAACAATCTTGCCACATTATTATGCCTTTCAGTATACAGTCCTTCTGCCATTACTATATCACAACCAGCTACAAGATGCGTGACTGTTTCCGGTTCTGTTTTACAAAACCTACAATCTGATGTTGTCAAGTCTTCATTCATTCATAACGGTTGGGTTTTGGTTCCATCCTAGGAATTGATTCAGCCATTATAACAAGCCCGCCCCAGCCAGAAACTCTCAAGCTAAGGCTACCCATAGTGCCTTCCTTCCCTTCAAATCTTGTTTACTGCGTAAAGTTTCAAGATGCATCAGGCTGTGCTCTCAAGCACAGTGCTTTATTTTCTAAATATTTCTTGATATTTTTGCTCCCCTCTTTGATATTTCTTAGTCGCTTTACTCCTTATCTTTATATTAGAATGTGAGTGCTGTTTTTTCACCTAATTTTACCTTTTGGTATTTCTGCATTACTATAGTTGGTATAGGTCCCACCCTTCTTTCTTTCCTCAGGTAATCCTTAATTACCATTGTTGGGCACAAGTTGTACTATGTTAACATTATGAGACATTACCATGATAGGGAGGCCCTGGTGCTGAGTATTTATAGTGGGTGGCAGAAGAAGTCTGAGCAGGAACTGGTGACTGATCGCCTCAGTGGGGTTTGGACTGACACTTCTGTGGCAAGGGTAGCAGTATCCCAGCAGCTATCCTCTATCCCATGTTCCAGAAATCCAAGCAGTGTTGCTGGAGATTGGGGGCATGTTCACGGGGAAATCTGTGTGCATCCACCTGGTGTAGCACCATGTGGATACAGGACCCCAGAAGACTATCAAGCAGGCCCCTTACAGAGTGTCTGAGTGAGTTAGACAGACTCTGAGGGAGGAGACTCAGGAAATGTTGGAACTGGGGTAATCCAGGAATCCAGCAGTCCCCAGGCTTCCCCACTGGTGCTGGTACCAAATAAAGATGGTAGCATCAGATTCTGCATGGGCTACAAAAAACTAAATGCTCACACAGAGTCAGATGCTTACCCCATGCCTAGGACATATGAAGTTTTAGAGCAGCTAGGTGGGGATAAGTATCTGACCACTGTTGATCTGACCAAGCGCTACTGACAGGTGCCCTTGACTCCCATCGCTAGAGAGAGGTCAGCCTTTGTGACTCCTTTCGAATTATATGATTTTACAAAGATGCCCTTTGGGATGAAAAATGCCCCAGTAACCTTCCAGAGGCTGGTAGATCATATCTTAGCAGGAACAGGAGATTATACCCTTGTTTATCTGGGTGATATTGCCATCTACAGCCATTCCCAGCAAGAGTACCTTCAGCATGTCAGGGAGGTCCTAGGTAGACTGAAAAGGGCAGGGTTGAGCATTAAGCCCAGTAAGTATCAAGTGGGTATGGCAGAGGTCTACGACCTGGGACATAGAGTGGGGATTGGTAAGATTAGGCCAGAACCTGCCAAAGTGGAAGCTGTTCAGGTGTGACCTGCCCCTGTTACCAAAAAGCAGGTGAGGGCATTCTTGTGGACAGTGGTGTACTATACAAAGCTTGTTTCCAGTTATAGCACAGTAGCTGGTCCCCTTACAGACCTGACAAGGAAAAAGAGGCCAGATAAGGTAGTGTGGACCCCAGCCTGTGGGCAGGCATTCTAAAAGCTTAAAGGGGCTTTGGGAGGGCCCCCTGTGTCAGCCAGTCCATGTTACAGCAAAAAATTGTTGTGCAGTTGGATGATTCAGACCATGGGGTGGGGGCTGCACTCAGCCAGATTTCCTCAGAGGGGAAGAACACCCAGTTGTATATCTCAGCCAGAGACTCCAACCTAGGGAGGGAAAGTAATGCGGCTGTAGAAAAAGAATGTCTAGCCACAGTATGGGCACTGCAGAAACTTCAGCCTTAGTTGTATGGAAGGAAACTCACTGTGGTTACAAACCAAAATCCCTTCAAATGGCTACATAGAGTCAGCCAGTAACATGCCAAGTTATTAAGGTGGAGCCTAGGATTGCAGGCATATGACATGACAGTGCAGCACTGTAATGGGGTCAGCAATGCTAATGCAGGTGGACTCTGAAGACAGGATATAGGTTAATGTGCTCACAGAAGCTCATTTCTGTCAAGCAATGCTTTTATAGAGTCACTTGAAAAAATACCTCGAGTCTTCAAAGGGGTAGAGATGTCATGATGAAAGGTATTGCCATCTGTGCCAGGGAGAGTAGGGCAGTGCATGTATAACATATGCCAGCATAACTAGCTGGACTTTTCTAAAGAATTGTATGTAATCTGTCACACTGATTTGTACAGTTGCTTGTATTAAACAGATATTTATGCAGTTGCTCCTGTTAGGAATGCATCAACAGTGCATCCTGCTGGACAGAGAGGAGATGTACTTGTATGTCAGACAGTATTATCATAACTGAATAAATGTGCATGTTTTAACAGACAATTCTGGAAGAGAAGACTGGACGTTTTTGAAATTCTGCTATAGCTTTGAGATGCTACAGCAGATGTAATGTCATTTGATAACCAGCACCGAAAGGACAAAACTCTTACAGCAGTTTATTTTGTTTTGAATTTTCAGAACCTGACAAGTAAAAATATTTGACAGTCATCTCAGTTAGGAGATCATCACCTAGCCAGGTGGAAGTAATCATCTCAGCACTTTATTTTGCCTTGCTGAATTATTTAAGTTAAATAGGGAATACCTACTCAGATAGTCAGGAAAGTATAGTGAGATTAGTTAAGTATTGTTTTCTGTATCTGTCTGAATTTATCCAACTGTGTATTTTTTTAATATGACACCTGTCATTTAAACTCTGGTGTTTATTGTAACTAGATAGTCAGTATTTTTATATTTCTATTTCATTATGTATTACTACATATCTCTGTACTTTTCATTGTGGCTGGTCTTTTACAGAAGACTTTTAACATCTTAAGAGTGCTTATTCTTATTTCATTGACTTTATGGCCACCACGAAAAGGTTTGTTGCTTTGGTCACACTACCATTTCCATTACAATGAATTTTAATCAGTATAATCGGATACTCTTGCAAGAGCCTTACAGTAGTGGACTGGTGGCAGCATGATTACCTTATAGTCTGGGTAGAGGGGGCACAGCTTGTAAATCTGTGCCAACCTTCCTAGGACTCTGTGTGTGTGTGTGTGTGTGTGTGTGTGTGTGTGTGTGTGTGTGTGTGTGTGTGTGTGTGTGTGTGAAAATAAAATAACCAACTGTGGGTGTGTCATCTACTTGTAACTAGGTCACAGTGCTCCAAAGTCAGTATGGAGTCTTGTTTGTGGTCTGAGAGAAACATACAGTCGAGTCCTAGGGCTGGAGCATGTTCATTGTGTGCTCTTCCAGGACATTTTGCTTGGTGCAAAGAAATGCATTTGAAAATACTGACTACACCCACTCCTGATTTAGTAGCCTTCTCTTACCTGTGTCACTGGTGAGGACTGAAGGTCATTGATTACTGGCCTGAGGTTAAGAGGCTGTCATAGAGTATATCACCTCAAACAACAAAAAATCAAGAAAGAATGGAAGAAACTTTAAACAGATATTCAGATAAGGTGGTGATAACACTGTAAAATTTAGAGATGGAACTGAAGAAAGGGCTTGCGAAATATGAGAATGCTCAAGAAAAGACATTAAAAAATGGAATTACAGGACAGAGCACATAGCAAAAACCTGAGATTGAAATTTTAAGCTGTGCCAGAGAAGCTGGAAGGAGCAGACTACAGCATTACTTTCATGAAAGCACAGATAAGCAACTGGACTATCATTCCACAGCAGTAGATGTTAATTGAAAGGGTACATCCTGTATATACTCCATACCTGGCTATGAGAAATCAACCTAGACCTTTAATAGTACAGATGCAATCCTAGCAGCATAAGGAATTCTGACAAAACTGTGACAGGACAAAGTACTAAAAGTGGGATACAGCAGAGTGTTTGTGGAGAATGATTAGTCATTGTACACCAGGCAGAAGAGGAGTAAACTCTTTACCCTGTTCAGGGAATGCGGAGAAGCAGGCATGAGATTCAAACTGCTGTAACAAGACATCTTCCAAATAGTCTTCCCTGGAGGTGCAAAATCATTCTGGATGAAGTACATGCTAAGGAGGAAATCCAAAAGTTTGTCCAACAAACAGTGAGTTGTGAAACCAATGGATATTCTGCTTTTTGTTCTTCTGCTAATAAAGACCACAAAGAGACCGTGCCAGTGAAAACCTTTTCCAGTGTTTCCAAAGGAAATGCTGGACAGAAGGAAGGGAGTATGACAGTTGACTAGAAGAAGCAAGAGTACAATGGAAATGAAGTAGAGACAAGATTTGGGTGATGGAGATTAAAAGGAATAAATCCAGTAACTTGGACATTGACAAATGTGTGAATACAAAGCGATAATTGTATTTATGGAACATGACAGAACAAGAGCAAACTGGAAATACTGAACTTTTTTAGTGGTTGTGGTGGACTATACAGCATATGCCCTACTTCATGCCAGTAATGTTCGGAAAGACACATTGGGGAGGAGGAGAGAAAAAGTTGACTATAAGTAAACAACATTTTTTCTTAATAGTACTATTTTGTAGTGCATAATTCTCTTTGCATGCTAGAGAGTAAAGTTTTCTCAGTTACTTTTAAGTGTAATGGGAATACTAATTTGGTTAAAAAAGAAAGGAAATATTAATGTGCTTTTTGTCATCCTTGTATGGTAGAATGACTGGATTAAAGCCCTTACCTTGATATACTGACAAGTTTTACAAGAACACAAGTAAATGAAAAAGAATATTGAATATTATAAGGCTTTTTTCTAGCAGGTAAATGTATGCTTAGTAATACTTCGGTATTTGCTCCTCATGTCTCCATGGATAATAACAACTGGCTACAATCTGATACACAGAAATTGGTTAGAAAAAAAAAGGAGAGAGAAACTGGCTAGGAGATAATGTTCTCTAAAAGCGTTCATTTTTTTTTACAGCTGGGAAAACTATAAAATTAAAACAAAACCAGCATGTAGTTTGTAGAAGCACAGGCTGAATCATGCGTTTTCACACAAATAGACTTTCTTTTAGGTTAACTCAAGTCTTTGAGTGTGGCTGCCAGGGACATTTGACCCTATTAGGAGGGTAAAACATCAATATTCGAAGAAGTTATTAGTATTAAGTTAATAGATTTAAGGGTATTGGGTTGTGTTTGTTTTTTTTCCCTGTGTAAGGGCTTTCAATAGCACTAAAAGTTTTGTAGGATGTAACATGGGCTGACATAGAGATGACGATGACAAGAAACGTGTATAAAAGTTCAATCTGCCAAACACTGTTTGCATGTAACACAAAAGCTGAAACTAGACATTTAACAAAAAACTGTTATACATAAAAGTTGGGAATAACCAAGCAATAATGCACAACAGGTTGTGCGTTAATGTGCAATTAACGCCCGTCCAGGGGTGTTGTGGACAGCCTCTACATTCCTAGAAGGGTGTTAACTGCACAGTAACACACACCCTGGAGGGCATTATTGTGCTTAGAGAATAGGCTCTGTAAAATTGTTGTGTTTTACTTATTTTTTAACTGCAACACTGCTCTTTATATATATATATATATATATATATTGATGTACAGTAGCTCCTTCACCTAATGTTGCAAAGTTGCTGTATACAGAATGGGGTTGGAGAAAGCATTTCACATCCAAAATATAACACTTGAAAAATATCCAGGCATTTACTTTATTTTTTGGTCCCTTACTCTTAAAATTTTTGGTCTGTTGCCAGTCATTGGAGATTTAAGTTAATAAATAATAGCATACATTTCAGTTTCAGACTTTTACTTCCCTCAGAAAATTCATACCAATGCAAATCCTTTTACTTTAGCAAGTTTGTAATTTTATAACAGCAGAAATTAAAATCTGTTCCTATTTTGAGCCTTAGTTTCCTCTTTATTTTATGTTTTAGTCAGATTTCTTTAGCATAAAGGACTATAGGTATGGAAACCTCTTTACTGTGGCTCTCACTCAGTCTCTCACGCACACCTCTATGTCAAAAATTGTATTCTATCACAAATCCTAATAATCTTATTAAATAAGTTTCTGTTTTGAGCCTTTGTCCGATGTTTTCTTTAGGACTCAACAGAGCATACATTTCAGCTGCCCAGATTTCTGCAGAATGTGCACATTTCGGGTTCATATGTTTGATCCCATCCTCACACAATATGTAGTTTTCTGGTAGATCCCTGAGGACTGAAGTTATTCACATAATCAGAGACCTTAGAGTTTTCAGACTTCATATGCTTCAGATAATACATGATAACGGAAAGATGCTGTTCTAGCAACTTTCTAAGTTTTTAAGAGCAATATTTAAAATCTGTCCTTATTTTTGTTTTTTTTCTGTCCCTCCTTACTTGAGGCTCTGTCCAGATTTCTTGTGCCGAAGGATTGAGAGGTATGGTCAAGAGGAAACCCAAACCTCTTAACTGACACTGCTGCTGCCAGGGATCGCGGTGACTCTTCACTATCAATTACACACACACACACACACACACACACACACACACACACACACACACACACACACACACACACACAGTCTGTTCTGCTTTCATGCACACATTCACTCACATGCAGACAGAAACATAAATATACACACACACACACACACACACACACACACACACACACACACACACACACACACACTTTTTCTGGTTTCATTTATTTTACACTCGCTAAATAGCAAAATTACTGCTTAGTGAGTGTAAGATAATGACTTTTTTCAATCTGTCACTCTCTCACATGCATAAACTGTCACACAGACATAAAGACATACACACTTCTTTTTTATTTTAATTTTCTTTTCCTTATCATTTCACACTTGCTACACAGCAAAAGCGATGCTTAGTAAACATAAAGTAATAGTAACCATTATGTTGTTTCAGTCCAGCTTGCTATGCTGCCATGAAATGGTGGACTTATTTTTTAGAGGGCATTGCTTCCACATTAATGCCCTTCTGGACAACCTTTGTTCTCCAGTCAGGATGCAATCTATTGATCTCCCATTCTGTACTAACATTTTAATGCAATGATGCTTTCTGTAATATCTTCAACTGTCAGTGGTTTCACAGTTAAATACAAGAAAGAAAGAGTACTGAGCTATATTTAAAAATGTAGACTGCAAAATAGCTGTGCCACAGGAAATACACTTGGAAAGAAATGAACATGTGATTTGATAAAGAATAGTTTTCAAGAATGGATATTGAGTGGAATGCCTGGGACAAAGGAAAAGAGGAGTACTTGTATTACTTGCAAGAGGAGCTATAGTACTAATAGAAGATGATAAAAAAATGATAATGGTAGATTTATACTACTAATGGGCTACTGGCAAGGGAGGAGGATTACAATAGCATGTATTTATACTCCACCTAAAACTGCTGTAATGGAGCTTAGGAAAATTCTGGGAGAAATAATCAGCTTTCAGCAAGGAATACTATTTATAGGTGGGGACTACAATTTATTTTGAAGCAGTGGAGATGTGTCTTGTGGGCCTAGAAGGGAAAGTATAACAAAAAAGGGTAAACCCTGGAAGAAATTTATGAAAATATTTGACATGGAAGATGTGAATTCAGTAATAGGAGTTTGCACTGAATTTACATATTATTCCTCCAGGTATAAAAACTGTGCTAGGTTAGACAAAATTTACATTTCACAGAAATGTGTGCATTTTAATTGAAGGTCTTGATATGCACCTAATAACTATTTAAGATCATGCACCAATAATACCTAAAATAAAAGCACAGGATAATGAAGTAAAAATGAGACACTGGTGCTTTCCCACCTATCTGTTGAAAAGAGAGAAATTTAAGGAATGTGTAGTGAAAATTATTAGAAACTTTTTCTGAAAATGTAAGTCTGGAGTAGGATAAAATTAAAATGGAGATTAAAAAATTAGGGTGGAAATAAAAGAAAGATGGGTAAGAAGTAACAATAATTAATTAGAGGGATTGATAAATGTTTAAGTATTGCACAGTAGGGGGAATCTCACGGAGCAACAAGAGGAGCAACTGCAGAATACTAAAAAAAAGATAAGGGATTACCTTGATAATATGCATGGGTTCAGAAAGATTTCTGTTAAACTGCTTTTTGATAACTGTAGAGCACAACAACTTTTAGCACAACAACTCAGACAACAGAAGGTAGAAAGGGCTGCCATCAAGCTGAGGGAGCATACAACAAGGAAAGTAACAAGAGATCCATTAGAGGTATTAGAAATATTTCAGAAATTCAGTTACAGTCTGTACAAAGCAGACACATCTGAAAATGAAGCAAAGGTACAAATGGGCATGTTTCTGGAAGAACTAAATATGACAGTGTTAGAGGTAGATGAGGCTCTATTACTTACAGGATAGGAGGAGGTGACATAAAGTTGTGATGCATAACCACTGTACCAGCAAGTCCCCTGGAATAGATGGTATTACGGTGGAAGTTTGGAAGCTAGGAGGGAAAACTGGTAAAGATCTTGAAGGTTTTGTTGAACACTATTCTAAGAGGAGAAGTACCAACATCCTGGAAGAGAGTGGCGGTAGCTGTAATACCTAAAAAGATGGTAAAGATCTATCAGATCAGCTTCATACAGGCCCATTTCAATAATAAGCCATGATTGTAAACTGTTTATATCTATTATGGCTAAAAGAATAGCAAAAGTGATGCCAAAATAGATAGATATGGATCACTGTGGTTTTCTGGAAGGGGGGGGGGGTCAAGCATTTGACAACATTAACAAAACATTGATAATCCAAAGGGAAGCAGAGTGTAAGAAAATACCACTGTTGTTGGTGGGTCTTAATGCAAATAAATTATTTGACAGAGTAAGCTGGGACTTCATGAGGAGGGCAATGGAAGCATTTGCATTCCGTGATAAAATTATAAGGTTGATTATGAGGGTATATGAGGGATTGGAGGTGAAAAGTAAAGTGGGAGGGGGTCCTCTATGATAATTTCACCTTGAGCAGAGGAACCAGGCAGGGGGTGTCCTCTTTCCCCTTTATTATTTGCATTATATTTTGAACCATTGGCAAAGAAAATAAAGAACTCTTAAGACCATAATTTACAAAAGCTTCCAGTGTGGCAGCTAAGGATATGTGGGAAGATAGTAAAAAGATAATCCAAAGACTGAGAAATTGGAAGCTCTGTTATATGGATATAGATACTAATGTACAAGCAGTTAAAATATTAATCCCTTTAGTCTTATTCACAGGTCAGGCATATTTTCATCAATCAGAGGAGAAGTTGTGGATAACAATTAATTAACAGCTGAAGGATTTTATCTGGGAGGGGAAGACGGCAAGAGTCAAGTGGGATAAGCTGATTCTTCTGACAGAACAAGGTAGAAAGGGATTTCACGATTTGAAGGGGTATGTCACAGCTAGACACTTAAGACCTTAAGACTCCTATACATAGCACAAGCAGAAACCTCTAATTCAAAATAGAAAGGGATGATGATGAAAAGGGGGGGAAGTGCAAAAAACAAGGAGAGACTGTGATTTTAGGTGCAGAACTTTACAATAATCTTACAATATTATACTCATAAAGAAGCAGAATGTCTTATAAGAACTACGCCAGCACTAGAATAGATAAAGGAGAGTCTGTCAATAGGGATGACTGCATTTATGGATACAGACAATAGGCAAGAAGGGGATGGACTTTATTGGATAAAACTGGGAAAGGGGATAAGGTATTGGGAACAAATAACTGGAAATGGTAAGAAATCCTGGCACTCCAGCATATCTTTACTTCTTCCCATTCTTGCTTGAATTGCTATCCTTTTATCTTTACGCAACTCTTTCCATGGAAATATATACAGAAATACTTAGCCATAAAGCCATAATATTATTAAACCATTGTCTCCTCTCATTTTCAATCCCGTTACTTTTTAGTTACCGAACTAAGATTTTCATCTTGATAATTATTTATCTGATTATTAGGACACTTTCTTTTAAAATTCAAAAGATTTATTTACTCTTTCATACTTAAAATATCAGTGTCTGTGTTCATAAATAAGCGTCATCATTCTTTAAACATTTTAATACTGAATGTAAAAATGCTGTATGCATAGTATCAATCCTAAACCAAATCCATCCATTGTTATGTACAAAACAGCCCTTTTAGCAGAGTTAAATATAGATCCCCAAGTAAAAGAAAAAAAATGACATTTCTTTTCATATATTAAGAGTATACTAAAACACTAGCTAAATATGCAATTATTGAAAGTAATATTGAATGAAATTTATATATTTTGTCCTAAATGATAATCTAACTGCTTCAACAACATGTAAGCACTTTTCATTACTTCCATATCAGTTCAGTACTTTCTTGTTTTCCAAAGCTTAATCCAAGTACATTTATACTTGTGATAGTACATTGTAATACCTCCTAACATACCTTCCCAGCCTAATCCTTGACTTTTCTCTTTACTAATATAAACTACTATTACTGATACATATTCTTGTGGGAGCCATGGTCGTGGAAGTCTCAAGGATGAATAACTCGACTGTGGCAATGGAAGAACTGCCGTGGCTGTGTGTGAAGAGTGCATTGTTTGACAGAGACCTGAATGCTAGAAGTCCCAGAGGTGGTAGTACTGGCAAGCAGTTCAGGCTCTATTGTTTTGGTAGTGCACTCAGAGTACGCTAGTGGAGTAAGTGACCACTGGGACTATGTCTGCCTTGGGGAAAAATTCAAACTGTGTCTCGGTGGTTGGCTCTATGGAGATCCCCAAGGGTATAATTATTCTCTTTATTTATTGGACAGAACCTATTCTCATTTATGGGAGGTGTTTTTCTACCTGGGAGATAGGAGGTGCTCAGGATGAACAACCATGGTCCCTGAGGTTGGCAGCACTGTGTGTCCAGCTTAGAGACGAAGCTGTGTAGGGAGCCAGTGTTACGGAAATCCTCGGTTTTTATGAGTGTCTCCTTGTGGCTGGTAAAGGAGTATTTCAAGGTTGAAAATTGAGAACAAGGTCTTGCCAGTGGACAGCTAAAGACAGACAATGCCAGGCAAGGAGGGTATGTTGCCATGTGCTTGCACTTTGTAAGTAAAGCTGTTTAGGGTAAATTCAAAGTCCCTCACACTGTTTTAATTTTTAGTGGAGGGTTGGAGGTCTGAACATTGATATAGCTACTGTACATAACCACCTAGTCAGCTGAGCTGGGATTTGTGTTTTGGTGGATTCACTAGGTCAGCAACTGTGGTTCCTTGGATTAGCATTGGTGTGGCCTCATCCTGGTGTATAAGCCCTGATGAGAAATGTTATGGAACTCCCAAGGAGCAATAGTCTCTATCTGCAGTCAGGCCTTGCCAGGAGGGTATTGGAAGTGTGAAGGTCCAGGTGTTGGATGTTTCCAGGGAAGGCAACAGTAGCCAGCAGATGGGACTGGACTGGTGTGTGAGAGGATGGTGGTGCTGGCCAGCATATTCGAAGTGCAGCTGCCCTGTGAGAATGTCAGAGTATCTCCTGTTGCTTGGCCTGGAGTCTTACTGCTTCACATGTTTACTGCCTGGGCAGTTTTCAAGTCCTGAGGAGATGCAAGGTTGTGGAAGTCCCAAAGGGAGAAGGGTGTTTACCTGCAGCTGTGAATAGGCTGTCAGTGCTGGTCAAGGAGATCAAGGTGTTTGGTAGTACAAATTATGTAGTGGAAGCAATGGACAGGGCCAGAGTGGTGCTTCCACACAGGAAGAGGAAGATGATGGGGGTCTGAAGTCTCAAAATGCTACTGGCATGGGAAACTTCAGTTCCTCTCTTGATGTTTGGGTTTATGTTCAAGTCTGGCTGGCCAAGTATGTACATATTGGCCAGGACCCATGAGCAGGAGTTACTGTCTGGATGCTGGGATAGCTTGTGTTGAGAAGATGTAGTCCATGTGTTTATTGATGAGGTGTGTGTGTGTGTGTGTGTGTGTGTGTGTGTGTGTGTGTGTGTGTGTGTGTGTGTGTGTGTGTGTGTGAGTGTCTGTGTCTTTAGCCCTTCAGACATGGTTATGGAAGCCCCCGGAGGAAACACTGTCTGTGGCCAGGAAAGGAGCATTGTGGCTGGTCCTAAACAGCAGGGTGTTGGAGATGATGGAGGCCCAGCTCCTAGAAGATTCCAGGAGTTGGAGTGGCAGTCAAATACCAGGACTAGAGTGTTTTTTTTAACAATAAACATCTTTATTATGTTTATCACGTATGATATAGGCAAACTTACATTTACATAATTGAAAAATAAACATTGACACCACTTTAGCTGCAAATATTATACATTACAGACACCATTAAAACAACTGTAGTTGCAAACATTATGCATCACATATAATCTATCCATTCATTGTCAGTTAAGCCTTACGTATCTCATTCAAATCCTGCCTTCTTTTAAACCTTGTTACCTCTCTGCATATATTGTTCCCACAATTCACATTTTTCCTATGTAGTTTGCTTCTTCCCTTTTCTAAAGATCCCAATTCCAACTGTTTTATGTCCATTACAATATTCAGTTCTTCTAGTAAAGTTGCTTTAGATTTTGATTTCCATTTTCTAGTAACTGTTTTTTTTTTTTGGCAGCCACCACAATTAGACTCAGCAAGGTTTTACTATGCCCAGGCAGTTCTGATTCTATATCATAGCTCAAAAAATCTTCTCCCTGGTCACTCCAATCCCCTCATCCAGCATCTATGACAGTGTGGTCCACAGGGAGTCCTTAAAGTCTGCCAACTCACCACACTCCCAAAAACATGTATCCAACCACCTCTTTCTTCCCCATCACACCTCCAATATTTGCTATACACCTGAGTAAAAATTCTTTGGAGTCTACTTGGAGTATAAAATAACCCATGTAAACACTTCCAGGCAAAGATCCTAAATCTTATAGACTTTGGTGCATATTTGGGAGATACCCACTGTCTCTTTGTGAATTGCTTATCCATTGTCTCCTCAATCCTTTCTAAGCTTCTCTGATTGACTCTTGTAGTTATCATGCAATATTTTACATGCTTTACTAATTATTCCTTTTTTTTCATGGCAGCTTCTGTTCTAGATTCTATTAAAAACTCTACCAGTGCTGGTCTTTCATTTAGGTCCCCCCTGTTTCTTTCTCCTTGCCTATGCTCTGATAGCAATCCTTGATAGGGAAGGCAGTCTCTAACCTGCAGTCCAAATAAATTCTTGGTATCTTCCCATTGTAGTACCTTTCCTTTGTTATTTGCTCCCAATACCTTGTCTCTTGTGCCAGTTTTCTCCACTAAATTCCAGCCCCCTTATGCCTATTATCTGTATCCCTAACTTCAGTCATCTCTATCAGCAGAATCTCTTTTCTGTATTCCTATGCTGGTTCAGTTCTTAAAATATTCTGTGCTACTTTTATGAATATAATATTTTGCATGATTCTGTCATTCTCCTTAAGAGTCAGTATCCAAAATCCTAGTCTGTCCTTATTTCTTGAGCTTCCCCCCATATCATCATCATCATCATCCCTTTCCATTTGAGTTATAGTTTTCTGCTTGTGCTATGTATAACAGCCTTAACTGTGTTATTATCATCCTACACACTGGGACTGACTTCTCAGTATTTTGGGGTTACAACAGTGGAATGGTGTTGTGGGAAATAAGCTTGAAGAGATTTTTGAGTAGCGAGCAGGAAACTGGTTGACAGGTGAGGATGAAGTAATGGTTCATGTTGTGCTTATTTATTACTACTGCTGCTGGTGATATTAGGAATCACATGAGGAGGATGACAAAGGTCACACAGGCGGGCAACACAGAGGTTCATCTTCTTAACTCTTGCAGTATGGTGAATTGAGGTAATGAACAGTTATACTAGTATAAAGAATATGTAGGTTTGGATGGGGAGGGAGTAGAGCAAAATGTGAGAAGGTATTTACAGCAGAACTGGGTGTAGACATTATAAAGAGAACAGTTTGTGATTGGATAGAAAGTAAGGTACAGGATAGGAGAGTGAGTAGAGGAGGTGGAGTATGTGAGGTAAAAGTGCAGATGTATTGGAGTGGGTGGTAATTGGGGGTAGGCCAGGGAGTGAAGTGAACCCCGAGGGTAGCAAGGGCTGAATGGAGCAGGTCTGTAGTAAGTACCAAGAGAACTATCTGAAAGTCTGCAGCAAAACAGGAGATAAAACAAATCTTGATAATTTTAAAGACACTAACAGAACCTGGTAGATTGCTGTTACCTTCACCAAAGTTAACTGCAACAGGCAGTATTGCAGTGAGTCTGACTTGAAATGAAGGTACAGCACTTTGAGAAACATCTGAAATGAGGGGAGGTCCAATCATGTACTTCACTGAAATGTATTTACTAGCCCCCAGAGATGGTTTACCACTAAAACAATCAGAGATGTACAATGTTTATGGATACAAACATAAGGTGTTTAAACCCTAAATATTTGTCAAGAGTCACTGCATTTAATTTTATGGTTATGTGCTTTTACTGCCTTTCCAAGGACTTCATACCATGGTCAAGTAAAATATGCCTAACTGTTAATTTATGTTCGCTTTCAGCATTATAGGGCCTCTGGGTGGGAGTGTCCCTCCAGCAGATTCAACACTGCAGTGTCAGGATTATCATGTATGACTGATGTAATGAAGTGAAACAGGTAGACCTCTACAACTATATTCACATTTCCACTGTGTTGCAGGTCATTCATACTAAAGTTATTATCTGGAGGTGTTGAACAGCTTGATGTCCCATTGTACCATAGGTACACATGTACACTGAATGTAGTGACATCACACAAGTCCCACTATATCATTCCACTTTTACTACTTGATATGTTCCATGAACCCATACAAATGTCTGCCAGGGCTTAATGGCAGTATGTTTTCAATCACAATGTCAGGGGGACAGTGCTGCTATGCTACATGTTGAGTTTCACATTGCACGTATGCAGTGTGCTTCATGTGTTGTTTAGTATGTCTACAACAATACTGAGACAGTTTCCTAGATCATGGACTCGTGACTTTGGACTAATGTGATTTGTGATTTCTGTGCAGATGGGCATACTCAGTGCTTTGCCATCAGTATGATGTAACTGCTGTACCATTCAGTTATTGCAGGAGGAGATTGCGGTATGTTTGCCATGCATACCTCTCAACTCTCCACAATTTCCAGGAATATCCCTGATTTTCACTCAAATTTCAGCGCTGTCCTCCTTGCATCCCTCCTAAAAATGGTGACTTATGGAGAAGAGGTGGTGAATTACCCCTTAGCAACTACTGACAATTATTACAGTTCCGCATTTCTTTTACTTCAGAAAATATATATTACTTTACATTGCCTTACTTTGACAATGTTTCAGGTTAGAAGTACTTATATTTAACAGTGCCCCTGAGTATTTCTCAGTGTGTCCATGAATCTGTCGATATTTCTCCCTGATTACTTGACAGCTAGATTGCCATTGCCTTTTTTTCTGTGACATGTCATTCTGAGTATCTACAAGCTATACACGTCTCCTCATTTATGTACATCCTTGTTAACTGTCCTATCAACTCAGCATGTCACTGATGTTTATTTCACAAATTACCTGCATTGCATTGCAACCTTCTGTAACTGTCACCTCATATACTATCTTGCCTGTTTCCATTGTTCTACATTTGCTCAGGAAGTGTGAACAGCAGTAAGTGTTGTGACATACATTTTGCATACTTTTATGCTACCCAATTGTCCTGGAGAAGTATGCACACTTACATAAGTTCACTTAGAAAACTGTTCACATTTACTCTATCGTCTTCATCATTATTCATTCGTATATTTCCTTTGTGTGCACATTGACATCAGCACACCTTCCCTACATGGTGTGTCTTTCATTGTAGCTGTCCCTGCCATTCCCCTCACTCCTTCATTAATGTGTGTACATTTATTTTATTTTTTATTTATTTATTTTACATTTGTTAACCGGGTTAGTCTGGCTGAGCTTTTGGCTCATTTTCAGCAGAGACCCAGCGAGAAAAGCTACTCTGGACTAGAAAACAATTTATTCAATTTTAGTAACATAGTAGTAACAATCAGCTATAGGATCTTACAAGCAGAGACCTGGAGAGAAAAAAAAGATCCTCAGGCAATTCAATTGTACAGAGTATTAACACTTGGCAGACAAGTATGTGAGTTGTTACAAACAAGGTTTTAAACAATTAGCAGAGGAAAATGTGACTAGATACAATATTATTTTAGCTCCTTAGAGCAAAATGAGTTAATAGTTAGGCAGATGCTTATTTGAAGTGGGTAGGATCTAGTTGTATAGGAGTTTGGAAACAAGAAAGGAAAGTAGGAATGGCTCGTAGATGTAGGGGAGGTAGAGTATAGGAGACAGACTAGACAGGTAGGTTGTTTTGAGACTGTAAGAATTAAGAGTGGTTGGAGGTAGAGGAAGGGAAGAGGTAGAAGAGACAGGGGAATAGGGTTAGAGATACATTAAGAGTGAGGTGGTGAAATAGGAGAAAGGATGGTGGTTTCAGGATGGTTGGCTACAGTGGCAAGACCATTTTGTTTTTAGGTATTTCCTTGTGGCTAATTTGAAACTTTTGCTATGCTGCAGGGATTTTATTTCCAAGGGGAGTTGATTTCAGGATATAGCCGGGTTATAGTTATAGGGAAGGCAGCCTATTTCGATTTTTGGTTTGTAGATGTCTAATAATTCTTGATTTGAGCTGCGTAGCATCCTAGCAGGGGAATATTTG
Organism: Protopterus annectens; assembly: GCF_019279795.1. Taxonomy (NCBI): domain Eukaryota; kingdom Metazoa; phylum Chordata; order Ceratodontiformes; family Protopteridae; genus Protopterus; species Protopterus annectens. The sequence continues at coordinate 873,217,678 of NC_056739.1, read as the reverse complement.
GCTATTATAGTGAAGAGGCTGGGGCAGAAGGAGGGTAGATAGATGATAGAGTGGATGATTTGTAGTTGGTATAGTTGGAGCAGCTGAGGGAATTCTAGCCAGTCTAGTTGCTGTATTGCTAAACAGTGGTGTGACTTGTAGGTTTGGTTAGCTGCAAATCTGGCGATCTTATTATAGGTAGTTTCAAGCTTGGAAATAAGTGTAGAATTTAGGTTTGTGAATATGTGGCAGCTGTACAGGAGTGTTGGGAGTAATAAAGTCTGGGAGAGAGTTATTTGGGCAGTGTTAGTTAAGTATTTATTGCTACGGAAAAGGCATCCAAGTTATTAATATGGAGATCAAACGTAAGCTGATTATCTATTGTAACACCGAGCAATTTAGTACTAGATTCAGCTGAGATGATAGTGTTGTTGCAGGATAAGATGGTAAATGTACTTTTGAATGTGGTGATGTTTTTAGGGAGGAAGAGCAGGAGCTTAGTTTTTTTTGGATTAAGTATTAGTTTGTTATCACTAAGCCAATCCTCAATGGTGTGGAAGGATGCCTGGGTAATTGAGTGGAGGTCAGTTGGGTTGTCAGCAATGGTTATAACAGTTGAGTCATCAGCATACTGCACAAGAGATGACTGGGGACAAGAGGAGTAGAGCAAGGTGGTGAAAATATTAAAGAGTAGTGGTCCAAGTATGGACCCTTGGGGGACTCCCATTTGTACAGTGAGAGGGGAGGATAGTGCAGATAGCCATTTAACTGATTGCTGGCAGGCTGAGAGATAGCTGGAGAACCAGGAAATAGTAGGGGGAGAGAAATGTAAGTTAGTGAGTTTATCTAGGAGGAGTGGGTGAGAGACAGTGTCAAAGGCTTTAGAAAGGTCAAGGAATAGGCATGAGACAAGTTTATTGTCATCACGAGCTAGGGAGACTATGTTGATGAATGATATGAGTGCAGTAGTTGTACTATGCTTGGGATGGAAACCATGCTGTGTGGGTGTGAGAAGGTTTTCCTGGTGAAGGTAATGCATTACCTGCTTGTGAATGCATTTCTCTAGGATTTTTGAGAGTGGAGAGAGTATGGCAATCGATCTGAAGTTAGATATGTCTGAGGAGTTGCCCCCTTTGTGAATGGGTAGAGTAAAGAAATTCTTCTACACAGTGGGGACATAGGATTCAGAAGTGGATTGGTTGATTAAGATGGATACAGGATAGGCAAGAGGTTCAGAGGCAATCTGCAGGAATTAAGAGGGTAGCTTGTCAACAGATGGGGAGCAAGGTTTAAGTTTAGAGAGTAATGACTTTACATAGTTAGTTGATACTGCTTTTAGAGAGAAGGAGTTAGGAGGGTTTGGAAGAGGTATAGAGTTTGTGGGGGTGCTAGTGTTGTTTCTGGGGGGGGATTTATTATGGAGGTTATTGAGTTTATAAAATGATTGTTAAATTTGTTGGCTATGTCTTCAGGTGTTGCACTGGGACATGGGTTAGGAGAGGAAGGGTTTCCTGGATGAAGAGTCTATTTAATAGAGCTCCAGAATTTCTTTGGGTCTGATTTAAGAGTAGAGGGAGGATTGGCATAGAAGTTTATTTTGTCATAATGGATGATTTTTTTAAATTTTATTTCTGAGTTCTTTATATTTCTGAAGAAGAGAAGGGGTCCTAGTTTTAGTCCACATTTTCCAAATCCTATCTCGGTCTTTCATGAGGGTTCTGGTAGATTTAGTGAGCCAGGGAGCAGTATTAGATTTGATTCTAATTGTGCGAAGAGGAGCAAGGGAGTTAAGAATGTTTAGGAATGTAGTGTTGAAGGAGTGTACAGCTTCATCTAAAAGAAGAGTGGTGAGGTAAGACCAGTTAATTTTGGAGAGTTGGTGAATAAAATAGTTAGGACAGAAATGAGAAAGTGAGCGGGTGGTAATAAATTTGTTAGGTTTGGTAAGGTGTGGAGTATGTCTGGTAACTGTTATAGGGCAGTGGTCACTGAGGGCATTTGGAAGGGTTTGGGAGTTATGATAGTTTTGAGGGTGGGAGACCAATATCCAGTCAAGAAGAGAGCTAGGTAGGTGAGATTTATTAATGTAGGTTGGGGTTGTGATTAGCTGCTCAAACCCATATAGGTTTATACAGGAAGTAGTGTTGGGAGCTTGTATTGTAAACCAATCAATATTTACATCTCCCAGTATAATTATTTCATTGTGGATGGTATGTGAGAGTTGAAATAGGATGTTCTCAAGTATGTTAATATTATCACCAGGGGGAATATAGATTGCTGCGACAGTTATGGTGTTGAAACTGTTAAGTATGAAGTTGTTCGGTAGGAGTTCAGCTGGTGAGAAGGAGGGTAAGTCTAGTGTGGAACTGATATGGGAGAGACAATTGGAGTAGAGTATGGAGACTCCTCCTCCTTTTCTTTTAGGTCGATCTAATCTAAGGATATTTTAGCCAGGAGGGATGATTTCACTGTCCAGATGGTGTGGTTTTAACCATGTTTCAGTTAGGGTAACTATGTCAGGAGTATAGTTAGCTATCCAAGCATGTATGATATTTAAGTGTACATTCCATGCAGTACACTTTTCCATTCTGTTTATGCTTCCACTGCAGTTCCTTCTTCTGAGGTGGTCTGTGCAGTTGTATGCGCAAACTCAAATAGTAGGTTTGCCCATTGGCAAAGCTGTGTGTTTACTGTGTGAGTGCTGGTGATACTGCACACTCTTTTATGGCAACCAGCAGTATTGATGGCCATGGAAATGTGCTTGTGTTCCTGTGCATTTGATGAGTAGCATGCATCTGCAAGTAGCACTGCTGCTTGCCTTCCTGACATGTGAACTCTGTGTATGTTTCGCACAGACCAAACATGCAGCTTATTGAATCCCAAGTCATGTCTTCACAAAACTTTTCTGACATTTTCATTTTGTGCAAACAATATTTTGATTATACATTTCTATCAAATTATCTTACATTAATTAGTATGTCCACTTCACAACTACTGCTAGTTGAAGTAAGACTTTTGTTCTGTGTAAATGTAATGCCACATGTTATACAGTTAAACCTAATTTGGATATGTACTTTCTGCTGGACATTGTTTCCTGTCTACATTTCAACCAGCTACTGTGGCTGTTTATGGTTCATTTCTTAGTACACTAACTTACTTGCCAGTTTCACAAATGCTTGAGAGTATATCTCATCTGCCACTTTTCACAGTGAGTTAACCCTTTTACTGGGCTGTGCATGTAGGGTTAATTCTCCAACAAACATCACAATCATGCCCTCACAACTTTCAGAGTGTATCTTCAGGCTAGCTTTCAACATCCCTTGTTTTTTTCAGAAACTTATTAGCAGAGAGAAAGGATTCCATCTGCACTGCTGATAAACTCTGTTATTATGTTGTCCATTCTGTCATGTCAGAAGACCAACAGTGCACATCCTGATATGGGACTGTTCAAACACTTTCTATTGGTTGTTACTTGCTTTAGCTTTATTTGTTAATCATACCATGGTAAAACAACTCCAGGAATGATTAAATCACTTTCTAATGCAGTCTTGATTTCCTGGATGGCATACTGCAATGGGTGGTATTCCAGGGGTAGATGAATGGTCGTCTGTGTGACGTCCCTCCTGTGAGCCACCACTGATACTGGAGGGGGAAAGCTCACAGTAAGAAAAATAGACACACACAGTATTTTCAGATGCAACCCTTCTGAGCCACATAGAGTTTCATTTAAGAGCGCACAGGGTATTCACACTCCATTCCTGGGGCTTGATTTTCTCTCCAGGACCGAAATAAGACTTTACAGTGACAACTAAACAGTTAACTCATCAGTCCTCCACCACCTTCTCTGTGAAATCATTGCTCTGTATCCCTGTTCAAAGCAGCTGTCACTGAGATTTGGATTTTCACAGACACACACCTGGGAAAGGCTGGCACAGCTTACCTGCTGTACCCCCCACAGCCAGATTATAAGGTAGATATACAGCCTCCAGAACACCCACATCCAGCTACTTTAAGGCTATTACCAGGGCACTCAAGTACATTTAGTAAAATTAATACCTATACAACTGCTAATGTTTGATCAAACAACAAGACTTTCAGGAGCGTGGAGTCACAAGGCCACTACATAAGTACAAGTACTCTCAAAGGTTTAAATATTTTTGTAATAGACCAGACACAGTAAAGGGTTTACACATATTTAATAATAAATATTTAAAAAATGCATGAAAATACTAAATACCTACTCACAAAAAACACCACAGTTTCAATCACAGGAAATATAAATAACAACACAGATGGAAAGACTCTGACAGTTGCAAAAAATAACATTTAGCTAATCTCACCAGATTTTCCTAACTGACTGAAGAATTACTGTTCCCTAGTGACTTACTACAAGGCGAGATGAAGTGACATGAGTGTGTCATGTCAAGTTCCCAAAACAGAGTGCTTCTATCATATCTCTCACTAGTATTCAAATACATTTTCATTGATGGCTAGAGTGATGTCACATCTCATCATCTGACTCTGTTTACCAAACTAACCCCTCACTAGAAGCTAAGCCAAGATCTGGCACAGATGTGCCACAGTTCACACCTAGAATTTTGCTAAGGCTTACTACAGCATCTGGAAGCTGTAAAACAATTCCAACACTTCCACCCTTCCTGCAGATACTAATAAGATAGGCTTTTGACAGACATTGCATCTCTGGCTGCATTCAGACCTGTGAGATAAACTCTTTATGGCCTAAACCAAGCCATTTCATTTAAGGTTACCATTTCTTAAGATTACCTGGGCTGAGCTTACCCCATGACACTGCCAGTCCAGCTATCTGGAATTCCGTAAATAATTCTATGTCATTTGTGAATTGATATGATTTATAGAGAATTGTATGTTATGTACTGAGCTTCAAGGATGTAACCACAGAATACCCTGCTGGAACATAGAAAATTAACTTTCAAAACTTAAGAATAGTTGGGGTTAAGTTACTTTATAGCTGGGCCATAAACAAAAGATGTTATCCCTCAGTTTCAGTTCAGTAGCAGACACAATGTCTAGAGTTAAGAGTTTTTGTATTGTCTTGAAAGACAAGTAATTACTAGGTTTAAAATGTTAAAATTGTTTTATTGCTTTATGACTTCATAGCAGCTGCACAGCTCTGAGATATATGTATTTCTCACACAGAGATTTTGAATTCTGTTAAGTTTCTGTTTAGCCTGGGAACTGAAGTCAGGTGACAAAGGACGATGTCATCCAAGCTTACCCAGCAGTAATGTTTGATATTGATTTAAGAACTCTATGAGAGAGAGAGAGAGACTGTGCATTTTGTATTTTGTCTTGGACATAGCAAGAACATCCACTCATCATCAACATCTGCACTTGCCTGTCTGTAAGTAAGATTCAGGGCATAGTATCTCTTTTAGATATAGATAGGAATATAATAAAGATTAGTTTAGATGTTTTCTGTATTTATTTGAGACTGCCCTGCAATGTTGTTTTGTGATTTTGAACTCTGAAGTAACTGTGTTGGATTTAACTGAGTATTGTATTGTTCTTTTATTATTTATTATTAAATATATTTAAACCTATTTTGTGGCTGATATTTGTGAGACATATTTAAGCTCTGAGAGTACTTGCATATATATTTGGTGACACTGTACAGGCTACTCCAATAGCCTTGCACTTGGTCAGAACTGCCATTTGGATTATTAGTAACATTACACAGTAGGATTGGGCACCCTTTGTTAAGGGCCTTAACTAGATGATTAAGAGTTGGCTGGTGGCAGCCAGAACTATCTTATAGTATGGGCAAAAGGGGACATAGCTAGTAAACTTGTGCCAGCCTTTCCCAGTTGTGTGTGTGTGTGTGTGTGTGTGTGTGTGTGTGTGTGTGTGTGTGTGTGTGTGTGTGTGTGTGTGTGTGTGTGTGTGTGTGTGTGTGTATGTTTGTATATCTACCAAATCTCAAAGTGTATATGTGTCATCTACTTGGGCAGGGACACAAAGCACTGATTGGACAGAGAGGGTGCTGGAGGTCTTAGCTTGGCCACTCGGCTGAGATCTCAAACCTATAGCTGTGCCAGTGGGGAGTCTTATTTGGAATCTGGAGAAAGAGGGAGAAACCAGCCACAAACTCACTGTGATGTGTGCTGTTAAGGGAAATTGCACTTTACTGTATGTGTACTTGTCATCCTCCCATTGTGTATGTCACTCAATGTTGCCAGTGGTGAGGATTGAGGTCCTTTGATTACTGGGCCAGTGCAGAGGTGTCACAACCCCTTCCCTTCCAGTTTTCTCAGTGAAATATATACATTTCAGTAGTTACCACAATACAGTCTGACATATGTGTATTTCTGTTATGTATTGCCAGACCCACTGTTAATGCATTTTTAACTGAAGAAACTTTACAAATACATTTTTTAACACAATCAACTGTACAAATCAGTTTGATATTCAAATAACATACTATTCTTTACAAAATTCCACCTTGTGAAGCTTGCATATGTCACACATGCACTGCCTTACTCCCCGTAGCACAGCAGGCACTACCTCACATCATCACACCCTGCATATACTATTATATAAGAATACAGACTGAAATAATTTCTCCTTAGCCAAAATACACACTTTGCAATGATCCATCTCCAGGGTCTTCGGGAGCCTCATTCTTCCTCCTCCCAGGCTGTGTCATTCCCGGAAATTTACATGTACAGCTGCAGCTATTTCAGCAGTGGCTCCTGATAAAGATAATACAGATTTGAAAGTGCACTTACCACAACAGTACATGTTCAATCAACTCACTGCTGCTGTAGCCACAGTTTGCCCCATCCCTTTCTTTCTGTATTGTTTCTGCTACAGTGAACTTCTGACTAGCTTGACTGTCTTATTAGGACAGTTCCCTCCCCCTTTTCATTTGGCAAGACAGTCCAGAACTGCCTTTGACCCTAGGCTCCTGTTTTTGCCATCACGGGCAGGATGCAGGAGTCAATAGCAGCCTGAATGCACATGTGGAAGGAGCAGAAGGCTTTAGAAGACTGACTGTCATCCTTAGCGGGATATGACCAGGATCTATATTAAATCACCAAATGCTTAAAAAAGCAAACGGTGATTGATCGACCCTATGTAAAGCTTACAATGTTGAAGTGTCAGAGCAGTGATTTTTTTCCAAGGGGAAAAAAATCGCTGTTCCAACAAAAATAAATAAATAAAACTCAATTCCAAACAGTACATTAAGTGGGGGGCTTCACCCCCCACACCCCCCTACTTAAATATGCCAACTCCAAGACTGCACTACAGTGCTGAAAATAGCAAAGTACCGAAGTGGCCAAGCAAATTCTTTCCCAGAGAAAGACTTTGCTTAACAGCCGGTTCGATATTTTGCGTTTTCAGCCTTTTCAGTTCGACCAAGACGCATTTGAAAGAATGTGAATTTGGTCTTCTACTATAGACCCTATGATCACATACCGAAGGCTACCGTAGCAGTGATATCATTGAACATGCTCTGTTAAGGTAAATGGAGGCACAACAATGCATGTTCTTTTTATCAACAAATTTAATGGATTTATTTTCCCTAAGTTCATGGGTTAGGCAGTTGTGTTCTCCACACTTTGTTTACTGTCTACCTACACAGAAATTAGACATAATTCAGCACATTACCCATAGTATGGCTCCCTGAAAATATCATGACTTCAGAAAAACTTGAAGATACCCATGGCTACAATAATATTCATTAATCCTTCATAGCCCTATGAAAACATATAAATGCAGTATAAGTGAAAACATGAAAAAAGCGAAAACAGTTTTAAGAGTAGTGAGTGGCCATTTTCTATCACATGTTTCTGGGGAGCTGTTTGCTTGATTGCTTGTATTTGTCACTCATTTGGACAGGGTATCTGAACTGGGCTATTACCGGTGCTTCTGTAGAAGCTCTAGGGGAAAATTTGTATATCTTACATTTCACATTACACCTAGTGATGCAGTGCTATCATGACCAAAGTTTTTACTTTCATAACATTAATTGTACGCTTCTTGTATTAAGGTACAGTTCAGGACAAGACATGTCTGAGGTACACCTCAGCTTTTGATGTAATAACTTCAGTACTTACACTACTTCTCTGCTATACAAGGTATGTACGGTAGGCAAGGGCACACGCAGGCAGGTGCAAGGGGGTGCATTTGCACCCCCCCTGGAACCGGCTGGCCAGGAGATTAATTTTCTTTATCAAAAAAAAAAATACGTTGGCGTTCTTGGTCCTGGTCCCATAATGCATCACATCACATCTTTGTGTGCATTGTCGTTCGCGCTCAATTTGAAATACAACAAGTGATGTAAACAGTTTGGTATTCACTTTGCAGGAGAATAAGTCTTCAAGTTTTGCTTGCTAATTCGCCTGTTCGTGGAGAATGAGTTTTGCTTTATTCATTTAAGGAAGCATGACCGGGAGTTGGAGAGTAAGTGTTCACATTTGCTTTATTCAATCAATTATGCACCATTTCCAAGTTGTGGCACGTGTGTGTGTTAGCATGAGAAATAAGTGATTGTTATTGACCCCGCCCATCCTTAGTGAAGTTCAACATAACCCTTTCTCTTTCTGCTGTATGGTACTGGAAGTAAAAGCTGTTCCTTACACACACATTGACATGGGTGAGTTTCAACTCCATCGCATTGCTACTTGGGAAGTTTTAATGGTACTGCTCACCACCATGGTGATTTGGGTCGTTATGCTAGCAGTCGTAAACATAAAACAGTGAACCAAAGCTAGTGTGACTTTGGCATGAATCTCTATTTCTCCATGCACGCATTATGTTATTTATGCATCATATAGCTGGCTTAAATAGATGTGTGCTAACTGCATGTGTGCTGTATGATTAAATAAAACAGAAATGCAGCAGGAACGGGGATGGTGTGTTCAAAAATGTAACTACAATTAGGAACTGTAAGTTGGTGTATCAGCTTCAGGACTGTGATTGAATGTGAGGTCTGTTGTTAAGTCTTGGTGTGGTGTTTATAAAATGGTGTCATTTACATGTGTTGGGTGTTTGTGCTTTATGTGGAACACTTCACAAAGTAATAAAACTTTTAAGTAAAATCTCCCATGTAGATGGTTTTGTCAAAAGGCTGATTCACTAAACTGTATGCATTGTTTTCTTCTAGTATGAAATCATTTTGTCTGGTAGAACTGTAGTTTCATAAAGTGAACCCTTGGTGTGTGTGTGTGCTTGGTTATTAAATGATAGCATTGCTTTTCTTTGAATGTACTATAGGGTCATCTGGTTTACTAAAAGTTATGATGAAGGTGTAAATATTGTTTAATGACAAAAACGTGTCCTGGGACACTAGCACTATGAAAGAGAAAGCAATATGTTTTCTTCTCACCCCAACATTTCAGGCTAGTATTATGAACCCATTTTGATGGCTTCATTCTCATTGTTGTTGCAGAGTTCATTACTGAATGGGATTGGTTAAAACACACTGCTGTATGACATACTGAAGTTGCCAGGCATTTTTTTGATAACCAGAAGACAGTGTCAGTAGCCTCGTGTATGTACATGTGCACGTTTTGTAAATTTGGAGTAAGATGCACCTGCCTTACCAGTTAGATTTGAGAAAATAATGTTCCACAGAGAGGGTGGTGTGGTGTGCCCCTTGATTATGTTGCTTGAAGTGATGGTACAGCATTAAGTCATCACAGGAGTCCATAGCTGCTTAGGATATTCCAGTAAATGGATGGGATTAAACTGTGGGCAAGGTTGTTGCACTGGGGCTTGTTGCAATACAGTAACAGACTCTGTAGATCATTGACATTTTTCCTGCCCCTATTTATCATAAACTGAGGCCTTTCATACCTAGTTCATGTGAATATTAATGACATCTTTCAATCCTGTCTGTAAGGCGTGGTGACATTTTTACACTGACATCTAAATTTCTCCTAGTCAGTATAAATACCAAATAAGATGTCCCAGAAATAGTCACAGGCGGTTGTTGCGATAGCAGTGCATATAGAATGCATATATGTATGTATGTACATATGTGTGTGTATATTGTTTCTTTTTTTGTGTGTGTTTTTTACTCCAGGCTTTTATTAATGTCTGTAGATGATCATGATATTAAATACTAAATACCACAATTTAAATTAACTTTTGAGAAATGTGTGAATAAGTTGCCTATGTTTTGTAGGTGTAAGAAATGAGGATTTGATTGTACTTTAAGATGCACTGGATGTTAACAGTATCATGTGTTGTTTATGCACCATGAGCAATCCTGCTGAACTTGTTCACCTTGCATACATTTCATCAACCACTTCTTTTTTGTAGCAACACTGTTATCACATTGTGTTCACCCTGCATACATTTCATCACCACTTTTTTGTAGCAATACTGTTGGCAAATTTTCCGATGCAAAATGTTATAGTTTTTATTTTGTTTGTGCAGTTTGTTTTCATCCTGCCCTTCCCAGCAAACATTTTTTCACTTTGGCTATATTGGGATAGAATTTGTTCTTAAATGTGGATCATCACTGTCACAACTGGAGGTCTGGTTGCTACACTAGTGGAGTCAACAGGTTCAATAGCATTATTAAAAGGTGAACAACTATCACTGTTTAAAGTGCTCTATTAAATTTAATAAAGAACCATGTGTGTGTAGAAATGCTTTTTATTTAAAATAGTTAAAGAAATGGGGATGTGTGCGATAACTGTTATGTAACAAGCTGGGAAGGTGTGAAAAAATTCTGATGTGGTGATCTCCTGTTTTATGGCATACATCATACGTGTACTCCTCTTCCATTTATTTTGACTGGGGTTCTAGAGTGTCGTTGCTGCAGCCACATGATCATTGAAAATAAAACTGGTCATCCCTTACTTTTGGGGTGTATCGTGAACTCCACTGTTCATCATGAGATACACGCACCGAATCGTACATTATAGTTAAGGTATGGCTTTGGTCGTCCTCCATCTGTACACTGCTTGGGTTAAGTTACCATTATTAACATTTGAATTTTTCAAGATAAAGGCATTATTAAACTCATGTTAAGCTGATTTGTTGTTTGAGTCCTGCACATTCTCTGCAGTAGAATGCTAGCTATTTTTATTTAAAGAAGAGTCTCCAGATTCATTTAAGCTGGTTAGTGGTTCATTCCTGTTGTTTACTCTCCTACAGGCCTCCCAAAATTTTGAAGAAAGGTGCTCTGCATTCAGTATGTTACAGAGGCCTTCACTGTCTACTTTTTTGGAGGTTGTTGAAAAGTTTGTAGAAATAATACCGCTAACACTCCCAAAGTATCCTCTCAGCAATGTGCAAAAGCCAAACGATATAATCAAGGAAACTGTAGGATACACCAAGTTCTTCTTTATTCAAACATAAAGTATAAAATTGAGGATGAGCGCTTTCGCGTGCACCATGCACGCTTCATCAGATCTGATGAAGCGTGCATGGTGCACGCGAAAGCGCTCATCCTCAATTTTATACTTTATGTTTGAATAAAGAAGAACGTTTTTATTACATTGGACTTCTCGTGGTGTATCCTACAGGTTGTTGAAAAGGCAAGATTGTCTGAGCTTTTGCAACACATGTTGTGCCTTCAGTTTGCAACAGTTAACCTTAGCAAACACTACTCATTCATAGGTGTGATCTGGAACTGGAAGCTGCATCTCTTTTAGGCAGTCCTTCACATCTTTTCTTGTTTTCCCCAGCGGCTGCTTTAAGAAAGCTGTTTATATTAATGAACTTTTTGCAAGTCTAGTTTTCATTCTATAACAATAAATTATAATATCCACTGTATCATTATTTAATTACTTCATTCCTCAGCTATTTGCCAGAAAAAGTACAAATTTTAGGAGGAACACACAAAAAATATGAGGCAAAAATCTAGACATTCTGCGAAAATTTTTACAGTTGAGAGGTATGACGGTGCTTACTGCAGTATTAAGTTTTCCTTGCATAAACATGTACAAAAGCAAAAATAAACTAGTTTTATGTAATTATTTTTTGTTGTTGTCCAGGTTACCATGATGCACATGTTTATCATTGGTGTACCTGTTTCAACTGAATTTGTTTCAAATCAGAAAAAGTTTTTTTTTAATCCCATACCTGACACTTTTTTTTTTTTTGTTCAGTAACATCATAGAAGTTCTGCAAGATATTGACTACAAAGGTAGTAGTAGCCCATCAGATTCTTTAGGTTGTCTTACAACTTCAAAGCCAATGCATCAGACAAGAAGCGAGCATTCAGATATAGTAGCAATATGATATAGTTCATTACTGATGGCAATTCGTTTTCAGAATTCTTCACATTGTAGGTTTTGCATCATTTTAGGATGCAGATAAAATAAGTTGAACTGAGCAGTGTTACTGGTGGAAAAGCGAGACGTCAGTGAAGAAACTAATGAGTCAAGATAGGGAATATAAATACAAGAAAAAGAAAAATAATCTGGTTCCACACAGCAGTGAAGATCAATATGTCCTTTATTGTAGTAGGTAAGCGCTTTCTCAGAATAACATCCACTTCATCAGACCAACAAAGATAGAATAGCAGTTACAATTTTAAACACTAAAACATCCAATCAAAAATCAGATAAAATGTGCATCATAGTTAAAAGCCATGTGATAAAATACATCTGTAAAATATACAGAGCGTTAAAAAATTGAATAAAACAGATTAAATGAATTGAATAAAACAGACTAAATGAACAATATGTACTTAAAACTGGTAAATACAATAGTAAAAAATAATAAAAGATGGACTATTGAAATATACATGATAAAATATTAAAAGAGAGATCAATGCTTTAATGGCCGTGCTTTAAGGAAGGGTTTCAGGGAAACTCTATTGTTTAAACCAGGAGGTTTATCAGCTTGAAAGCGCAAAATCCATTTCTGTTCACTAGATTCTGTTCTATTATTTATGTCACCTCCTCTCTTGGTACTATGCAGAATCTCTAGTACCATAAAGCTAAATTCATGTTCTTTACCCTCTTTAGCTACATGTAGTGATAGTGCGCTGGTTTCTTTAACATTCCTGATATCCTTAAGGTGTTCAAGTATTCTATCCTTAAACACCCTGTTCGTTTTCCCTATGTAAAATGAGAAGCAGGTAGTACAATAGCAAAAATAGACAACATTTTTGTTCAACAATCTGCATAAAAAGCAGTATCTATCTTAAAGCCCAAAGTGGGATGTGTGAAATGATTACCAATATGTATATGTGTACAGGCCATACATTTCCTACACATATATGTACCAAGTCTATCAGATATTATAGTTGATTTAGTATTAAAGGATCGATAACAGAGCTGCCTCTTAAGTGATCTATTATTTCTAAAAGCAAAATCTGGCTGTGTGCCAATGACCCCATTCAACTCATGTACAGTACACAGAATATCCCAGTTCTTTTTAATAATATCACATGCTACATGCACATTACTGGCAAAGGTCAATGGCATCCTTAGTTTATTCCTAGAGGTATCAGTGGAAGCATCACTTGAGAAAGTATTGTCAATATTATCCCTGATGTTAATACTAGTGGGGAGGGGGGAAAAGTATGGCTGGCACTTACCTGATCTATGCCGCCATCCTTTTGCTATTTGGGAATCAATAAGTTTACTACTATAGCCTCTTTCTAAAAATTCTTGTTTAAGTGTTTGTAATGCAACAATGAGACTATCATCATCATTAAAAAGTCTCATAGTTCGAAATATCTGTCCTTTCAACACATTGAATTTCGTATGATTCGGATGCATACTGCCATAGTGTAGAACATTATTCTTTCTAACAGTTTTCTTATACAAAATAGTAGATACAGTGGATAAATTATTTTCAGTAACTTTAACATCCAAAAACTCTACTTCTTTATTAGAATATTCATAGGTAAATCTCAAAAAAGTATTCAACTGATTTAAGTATAAAAGAAACTTTTGTAGCTGCTGCTATGAGCCATGCCACAACAAAAAAAATATCATCCACAAAACATTTATACCATTTGATGTTAACCTGGTATTCATTATTCGAAAGTACATGTTCAGCTTTCCAGTTAGCTAGGGATAGGTTGGCGTAGCTATTGGCACAAGCTGTGCCCATAGCTACACCAACTTTTTGTGCATAATAAACATCATTAAAAATAAACACATTGTTTTCTAGGATGATTTCCAAAAGTGTGCAAATAAGTGTCACCTCAGTATCAGGGGTGTTTCTCTCACACAGTAATTCTCTGACATTTTCAATTCCCCATTCATTGGGTATAACAGTGAACAATGATTCAATATCCAGAGTTACAAATAAACATTGTCCTAAGATAATTTCATTTTGTTTGGATAGCTCATTTAAAAAAACTCTTGGTATCCTTTCCAACAGTGCTACAATTAGCCAAGGCAGCATGCAAAGTCTTTTATACGAAAATAGAAAGTGTCTCAGTTACCCAACCTCGGCCTGAAACTATAGGGAGCATAGGTGGAGTTAAGGGATTCTTATGTATTTTCGGTAGACCATATATCAAAGGGATGTTGGATGTTCTACCTTGAAATACTCAAACAGTTGCTCAGATATCATGCCTGTTATTAATAAATCAAAGATCAAAAACTGTACTTTTTCTATGACACTACTGAGTATATGCATAGGTAAAATGGCATACGTATCAACGTCACTGAGATGACTTAACATAGATTCTATACATTTGTCCTTGTCGATAACAACAATACCACCTCCTTTGTCAGCTGGACGTATTTCTATACTATTTAGTTCTTTCAATTCAACTAGAGCTTGTAACTCTGCAGCTAATAAATTACTAAAATTATTAGTTTGCTTATCTAGAGACTTCGCTCTAAGTTGTTTTTCATAAAGGTCAATGAACAGATCTATAGTAGAATTACTAGGTGGTACGTAAGTGCTGGGCTTTCTAAATATACAATCAGCATTATCAGAATTACCAAACATAGCTTTAAGTGTAAGAGTTCTGCCAAAAAGGTGTAGGTCTTTAATTACCTCTGTTATGTCCATTCTTTGAGCCGGAGCAAAGGTTAAACCTCTGTTTAACACCGATAATTGTGAGTCAGTTAAAGTTAAAGTAGAGATATTGTGAACTAAGCTTGTTTGTATTTCTTTCCTGACCTTATTTCATCCTCCATGCTGTGTAGTCATTGTGTACTTTGATTTTGCAGGCGATTCTTCGATCTGCCTCTTATAGGCAGAGGTTCTTTCAATAAAAAATGTCCAAGGGTGGAGCCTGATAGTACAGAGGCCTGCTCTGTGGAATTCAGACTCACACTGGAAGCCATGCTTGTTTTAGGTCTAACAGCTGCAGTGCTTGTGCTAGCATCAGAGTGACTGCTTACAGCAGCTGCAGAAGTATTTAGGTAGACTTCTGAAACAATTCCCTCACTTACAGGAACATTAGGAACATTGGGTAAAAGTTCTGTGGGTTCTGTAGAAGTGGTAGTTTTAACAGCATTTACATATGCTGCTTGTTCATCTGAAACAGTTGAAAGCAATGTAGTTCTGGGTCTTACTGAACTCTTACACTTAAAGCTATGTTTGGTAATTCTGATAATGCTGATTGTATATTTAGAAAGCCCAGCACTTACGTACCACCTAGTAATTCTACTATAGATCTGTTCATTGACCTTTATGAAAAACAACTTAGAGCGAAGTCTCTAGATAAGCAAACGAATAATTTTAGTAATTTATCAGCTGCAGAGTTACAAGCTCTAGTTGAATTGAAAGAACTAAATAGTATAGAAATACGTCCAGCTGATAAAGGAGGTGGTATTGCTGTTATTGACAAGGGCAAATATATAGAATCTATGTTAAGTCATCTCAGTGACGTTGATACGTATGCCATTTTACCAATGCATATACTCAGTAGTGTCATAGAAAAAGTACAGTTTTTGATCTTTGATTTATTAATAACAGGCATGATATCTGAGCAACTGTTTGAGTATTTCAAGGTAGAACATCCAACAGTCCCTTTGATATATGGTCTACCCAAAATACATAAGAATCCCTTAACTCCACCTATGCTCCCTATAGTTTCAGGCCGAGGTTGGGTAACTGAGACACTTTCTATCTTTGTAGAAAAGACTTTGCATGCTGCCTTGGCTAATTGTAGCACTGTTTTAAAGGATACCAAGAGTTTTTTAAATGAGCTATCTAAACAAAATGAAATTATCTTAGGACAATGTTTATTTGTAACTCTGGATATTGAATCATTGTTCACTGTTATACCCAATGAATGGGGAATTGAAAATGTCAGAGAATTACTGTGTGAGAGAAACACCCCTGATACTAAGGTGACACTTATTTGCACACTTTTGGAAATCATCCTAGAAAACAATGTGTTTATTTTAATGATGTTTATTATGCACAAAAAGTTGGCGTAGCTATGGGCACAGCTTGTGCTAATAGCTACGCCAACCTATCCCTAGCTAATTGGGAAGCTGAACGTGTACTTTCGAATAATGAATACCAGATTAACATCAAATGGTATAAACATTTTGTGGATGATATTTTTTTGTTGTGGCATGGCTCAGAGCAGCAGCTACAAGAGTTTCTTTTATACTTAAATCAGTTGAATACTTTTTTGAGATTTACCTATGAATATTCTGATAAAGAAGTAGAGTTTTTGGATGTTAAAGTTACTAAAAACAATTTATCCACTGTGTCTACTACTTTGTATAAGAAAACTGTTAGAAAGAATAATGTTCTACACTATGGCAGCATACATCCGAATCATACGAAATTCAATGTGTTGAAAGGACAGATATTTCGAACTATGAGACTTTTTAATGATGATGATAGTCTCATTGTTGCATTACAAACACTTAAACAAGAATTTTTAGAAAGAGGCTATAGTAGTAAACTTATTGATTCTCAAATAGCATAAGGATGGCGGCATAGATCAGGTAAGTGCCAGCCATACTTTTCCCCCCTCCCCACTAGTATTAACATCAGGGATAATATTGACAATACTTTCTCAAGTGATGCTTCCACTGATACCTCTAGGAATAAACTAAGGATGCCATTGACCTTTGCCAGTAATGTGCATGTAGCATGTGATATTATTAAAAAGAACTGGGATATTCTGTGTACTGTACATGAGTTGAATGGGGTCATTGGCACACAGCCAGATTTTGCTTTTAGAAATAATAGATCACTTAAGAGGCAGCTCTGTTATCGATCCTTTAATACTAAATCAACTATAATATCTGATAGACTTGGTACATATATGTGTAGGAACTGTATGGCCTGTACACATATACATATTGGTAATCATTTCACACATCCCACTTTGGGCTTTAAGATAGATACTGCTTTTTATGCAGATTGTCGAACAAAAAATGTTGTCTATTTTTGCTATTGTACTACCTGCTTCTCATTTTACATACGGGAAAACGAACAGGGTGTTTAAGGATAGAATACTTGAACACCTTAGGGATATCAGGAATGTTAAAGAAACCAGCGCACTATCACTACATGTAGCTAAAGAGGGTAAAGAACATGAATTTAGCTTTATGGTACTAGAGATTCTGCATAGTACCAAGAGTGGAGGTGACATAAATAATAGAACAGAATCTAGTGAACAGAAATGAATTTTGCGCTTTCAAACTGATAAATTTCCTGGTTTAAACAACAGAGTTTCCCTGAAACCCTTCCTTAAAGCATGGCCATTAAAGCATTGATCTCTCTTTTAATATTTTATCATGTATATTTCAATAGTCCATCTTTTATTATTTTTTACTATTGTATTTACCAGTTTTAAGTACATATTGTTCATTTAGTCTGTTTTATTCAATTAATTTAGTCTGTTTTATTCAATTTTTTAACGCTCTATATATTCTACAGATGTATTTTATCACATGGCTTTTAACTATGATGCACATTTTATCTGATTTTTGATTGGATGTTTTAGTGTTTAAAAATTTAACTGCTATTCTATCTTTGTTGGTCTGATGAAGCGGATGTTATTCCGAGATAGCGCTTACCTACTACAATAAAGGACATATTGATCTTCACTGCTGTGTGAAACCAGATTATTTTTCTTTTTCTTGTATTCTCTGGTTTTTGCATCTGATTCCTTATTTGGTTCAAGGACTGTTTTCATAGGGAATATAAATACTTGTTCTGTAATAACTCTCAAAATCCATGCCTACTGTGTTTGCTCGGTGTCAACTGCAAATCTTTGGCAAGACTAACTCAATACCAAGTTTAGTTGCTAGTGATCTTGCCTTACTGAGAATGCCATTCCTAAAGTGCTCTTCAGCATGGTTGCAGTGCTCCTTGAATATTTAAATGAGTCTGTTGATGTGTTGTTGAACCTTTGCTATACAAGCTGAACAGACTGGAACATCTGAGCAACAGGCTCAAGAACTGCTGAGTAATTTGCAATAATGAATTGAGAAATCAGAAACATGCATGAAGAGCAAGCACTGAGTAACATAAGTGCATTTTTTCTGGTTTCACCAGCAGTGCTCTTCTGAAGATCAGCCAGGTAGTTAAATATTTTCTCAAAGTTCTGACTAAACACACAAATGGATTTATATTACTCGGTCCATCATGTCTCACACAAAATAGATATATTTGGTAGCAATGCTCATCATTTTGGACTGTCACGGAAAAAAAGTAATAATCTTCTTGATAACACCAACAGCACCACGTATTTCAGGAACATCATTCAGATCATTGACTACAAGGTTTAGTCTGTGAGATGCACAGTGGATAAAGGCTGCTTTTGGATATTTTTCACGAATCTTTGCCTGAACACCATTCTGGATGCTTGTCATTATGGAGCAGCCATCATAGCCTTGTCCGAGTAATTTTTCCAGGTCTAGACCTTACTTTATGCATTCACTGACAACGACATTTGATACAGACAGTGCATCTCACACAACAATGGGAACAAAAACTGTAAACTCTTCTTGAATACAGACATCAACAAACCAAATGTCCAATGACAACTGCTCAATGTCTGAGATATCTGCAGTTTCATCTGCCAATACACTAAATCCAACTGCCCTGTTTGCTTCACAGTCTCATTTTGAAGTACTTGTTCATATTCTGCCGACTGCCAACAGCTCATTTTGCACCCTATGGGATGTGTACCAAGCATTTTCTGCAGCTGTTTCAGTGTGCTGTTTCAGTGTTGTGTCACCAGCTTCAATACAAAAATCTAACAAGTAACACAAATTTCCACCAGAGCCTTCTTTTCCACAGAAAGGAATGTCAAGGGTTGCACAGTAAATAATGGTAGATAGAATTGGTTCCAATTTATTTTGGTTCTCTGTAATTTGTTTTGCTACTGCTGCATCTAGCTGTGGAATAACAGCTGTTTCTGGCTTCTGTCGTGTTTGTGTATGAGAAAAATTGAAAGCATCTTCAGTAGAACCTTTGTGCCATGGTGATTGCATGTGATTTCTTGCAAGACTCATTGAAGGCATTATATTTTGTGCACGTACTAGTGATAAAGCTGCCTTGCAACCCATGGTGAAGTGACTGAGGAAATAATATACAAGTTAAGCAGAGTGGGCCTTTCAAGAGAGGAGAATATGCAAGCCACGGTGAGTACTGAGACAACCAACTATATCTGAATATAGTTGGTTAATAAATAATGACATGCATTTCAGTTTCAGACTTCATATCATTCAGAAAATTCATTTTAACACAAATCCTTTTATTCTAGCAACTTTCTAATGTGTCCCTAGTTGTGGGCCTTTATCACTAACATTATAACAGGCTTTGTCCAGATTTCTTGTGTTAACTGATTGAGAGGTATGGTGTGTATGTGTGTCTGTATGTATGTATAAGAAGGAGGAAGCATACCCCTCAGCTGTCCAGGTTTTTGGAGAATGTCCAGATTTTTGTCCCATATTCCTCCTAAAAAGCATTGAAGTTGCTAAATAATGACAGACATTTGAGTTTTAGATGTCATATCCTTTAGAAAAATGCATACTAACATAAATCATGTTATTCTAGCAATGTTCTAAGTTCATGAGAGCAATATTTATAATCTGCTCCTATTTATTTTAGGCTTTGTCCAGATTTCTTGCACTTAGAGGTTGAGGTGTGTGTTAGAGAGAGTGAAATGTCCTAGAGTTAGCAGGTGGAATTTATTTTCAAGTGCATTTTCAAGGAATTGTGAGCTTCAAGGGAAGATAATTTTACTGCTGCTCATGCTAAGCCTGCTTAAAATGTGCAACTGTTTTGTTTAGCAAATGGTATCACTATTGTGGTATAGAATTTTTAAAGCAGCACAGCAGGTAGCATACTTGCATCTTGATACAGAGGGTTATAGGTTCTACTCCCACAACATGTAGATTTGTATTTTAAGGGGGTGTATGTCCTCCTTTGGATGAGATGCCTAATAACTATTTTTCAGCTTGCCACCCATTTCCTATTGCAATATACCAGCTTACCATTTTTTTAATATAACGTAGGCAATTTATTCTTCAAGGGCAGCAGGCATTGAATTTGTAGATGAAACACTGAAATATAAAGTTGTTTTCTAGCAACAACCTCTTCACTGGTTTCAGATCTCTTTAATGTGGAATTATTCAGATGAGTTTTACTTCTGCAAAGATTCTGCATATTGATTGATATTGGTGGATTGTATGACAGAAGTTTGAGTAGAGTGGCCCTTTATGGTTTAAATGTTCTGAATTGGGCAGGTTGTCATTATTGGTTCATATGATTTGTTTCATTGCTTAAAGGAAAAATGTTCAGAACTATAAATTTAAAACACACTCTAACAAGTGGTGCTGTATTATACAAGGAATATAATTCAATTATTATATAGTATAATTAATACAGTCAGGAAGGTGAATCAAATAACTTTTGCATGGTTCTAAAAATGTGTGCAAGGAGCCTATGATTTGAAAACAGCCCAAAGGTAAACTTACCCTGCCATGGCCAGATGCATTTTCTTTGAATGAGGGTTTCAATGTTGATTTGGTGAATGTGGGTTTCAAAGGTAGAGAAGTTTTAATGCTAAGCCTCTTTTCATTGTAAGACTATTGCTTTGTTTAGGTTTAGTAAATGTCTATCAGTGTTTATGCTATAAAATTTTAAATAAAAGTTGTAAAGGAAGTCCAAATATCTGTAATCATTGTAGAAGTAAAGCATAAAACAGTATGCACACTGAGAGATTTGAACAGTGTCTATGACAAATGGGGAAAAATAGCCAAGTAATGAGACACTGGAATGGCTGCGTGGGTGGGGGTGGAGGTAGGGCTGTGTGGGCGGTGGCAGCAGAGGGGTGGGGATGTGTGGGTGGGGCTTGGGTTTGCACCCCCCCTGTAAAAAATCCTGCGGGCTCCCTTGATGGTAGGCTAATACTTTGTGATGCAGTACTACAACTGCAGTACATTACCTAATGTAGAACAACTGCCTTAGTAAGATGTTTAAACAATATGTATAATTTGTAGATGATAATCCATTTCTGAATCAAATACTGACATTTTTGGTGCCTCATCTCTTACTAGGTGAACCTGCAGAAATGAGTTCTAAACATACAAATACAGAAGAACAGGTGTTTCTAATGTCAGAT
Organism: Protopterus annectens; assembly: GCF_019279795.1. NCBI lineage: Eukaryota > Metazoa > Chordata > Ceratodontiformes > Protopteridae > Protopterus > Protopterus annectens. The sequence goes on along the minus strand of NC_056739.1, from coordinate 873,196,179 downwards.
TTGGGAGACACTGAATTACCAATGAAAACTGAAGAGCAGGTAGGATGCCAATTTCTTTACATTGTGTTGTAATGGTTGCTGTAGTGAACATTACAATGGGAGTAACTGAAAAAGTGAGCCTTCCTTCTGTACACTGTTAAGCAGTTCCTACTGAAATACAGTCTGCATGTGTACTACAATCCAGTATCACTGCAGGAACTGCATGGAGACCGAGAGTGAGCAGGGGCTAGTGCTGCATGCACCTTCTGTAGCTACATACTTTGCATATATATTTATTCATGAAGGTGTAGTTTTAAACACTGTTTCATGTGATGCACAACTACAGAAACATTAAAATATTTTCTGCAAATACTTCACTATATCTTACTTAAGATCATGTGGTCATAATTCTGAACACCTTTTAATTCCTGAAGTAGCACATTAAGAAATCAGACAAGGGAAGTTTCATATTTTTAGTTACTCGAACCGTTTCACTGTGCTAACTGAAATCATGTTTCACATGTTTTGAATAGATTTTACTGAGAATCCTGAATGGAAGGCGAATATTTGTTTCAAAAAGGGTTTCAAGTGCTTCTGTGTTTTAAAATCATGTCACTTGATTGTCCATTTGTGGATGTTAATTGACTAAAAATTATATTTACTTCTCTAAAGTACTGTAGTTACTTCTTTGCTGTCATAAGTAAGTAAATGTTACTACTTATGTAGAAAACATTTTGCAGTATTAAGGTATATTTTTAGCAGGTACTTCCGAAAGCAATTCAGTTACTGTTTCTACTGTCTAGTACTATTTGGCAATCAGCTCAGTCTCCTGTAAAATACATGAGAACTTGAAAACCATAGGAGCCAAACCTTTTGGGGAAATGTGATTTCCCATATAATTATTCACTATCAAGAAATACTTTTTCCCATCACTTCTCATCTCTTCATTGTATTAAACTTGCATTTGCATGTTGTGCCATTGATGACCAAAAAATGGTAATTCAGTGCAAATCCATGGCAGAAATTAAAACAGAAATCACTATTTCTAATGAATTCCAATGTACCAATGTTTCCCTCCTCAGCTGTGTGGATAATTTTGTGTGGGCTAGAGTATTGGTGATAACTCAGTGTAATGTTGACCGAAATTTAAATTGACTGTCACAACTAGAAAATACAGTCACGTCTGGCTGCAGAATGTGTGCCACATACTGTAAGTGGGACGGCTGAATAAATTATAACTATTGCTGCATTAATATGTTTTTCAACTTGGTGATTTCTTAGGTAACTACAGATGTGTGAGAAATCTGAAGTGGAATCATTACACTCGTTTGAAGAAGTGAGGAAAGCTATCAGTGAATTTGAGGAAAACAAAATCCAGTTTCATTGTTGTGGAACAGAGCAAACACTTTTCAAATGAAAGTAAGGATTTTGTACCATTTATGGTTTGACATGCAAGAAACATCAAAATTTCAATACTGATAATTGTGCAGTTTAACATTGCTATGTCTGCATCAGTTTTGTATGAATAATAGCTTTCTGATTCTCTTCCATATGAGTATTATGGTAAAACAGCTGCTACCTCTACTTACATCACTTTAGGGAGACAAAGGGTAATCTCTTTTAAGAGCACAGCACATAGCTTATGCATCTAGCTTCAAACATCAACAAGTACAGATCAACAAAGCTGCTGTATTCATATCATGTGATATTACAGCCAGACTCTCAAAAAGTTCATCACTGGATAGAGCAATGGAATGCAAAACTGAAGGCACATACCATGATTCTGTCTACAGATAACAGTTGTTGTAGCAGCACAAGAGAGCAATCAGGTGCCTCAAAAATAACATTGAGAAAATTGTGGAACAGGTTCACTGCTTTATGTGCCTGGGAGGGGTGGCTGTGCAGGAAGGAAATCGAAATGAGGAGTTCAAAGCTACAATCAGAATGCTCTCACGTGACACACACAGTCAGGGGCAGGCAATGACAGAAGGCTGCCACAGAACCTGAAACAGTAGGAGTAGCAACCATTGCTGCAACCAGAACTACTGTAACAATACAGAATCATGGGCAATGACGTCAGAGCAGCTGAGGAAAGTAGCAGTGATGGAGATGAAGTGCATGGGACAGGTGTAGCATGCAGACTGGGACACTGAAAGAAATGAGAACATCAGAGCAGTAGCCCAAGTAGCTCAATTGCTTAGATGTTCAGCAGATCATGGTAGTTTGGCAATACTTGTTGAGAAGCAAAGGACACTGTTTTGCAGAAGTATTTGGGACAAACAAGAAGTTTGAGGACATGAAGGTGGCCAGCAAACAGATATACACATTGCACAGGTTAATACCTGCGACAGTTAGGTGCGACTGGTGAAGGACATAGGAGAGTGTCACTGAATGTAGAGATAAGTTGACAGTTGACACAGTACACTGACCCATGTAGAACATGGAATCAAAGGCTCTACATCTCAGCAACATGCCTTCTGCATGTTGCAGGCATGCTGAATTTCAGAAAAGAGAACCTATCACTTTATAGGAATACGGGATTGAATCAAGGTTATTTTTTTTTTTACTTCAGTGAATACTCTGTCAGAAGTTGACCCACTCATACATCTGCAGAAAGCTTACAAGTGGTACAGTGTTAATACCTTACTTTTCCACACTACATACACAGGTCCATCTGTTCATGTCAGGCAGCTGATGCTTGAATGGATATACCTTATGCAGTGTTTTTTTGAGCAGACTATGTATCAATGTGTTCAGGTTTCAGACTTGTCTGTAGAACATGTATGACTACTGGACTTATTTTTTCACTGCTGTTATATGTCAGTAGACAACAAATTGTGATAACCATGACATGGCTTCAATATCTTTACATTCCTTCTCAATGGATATTCTCATTTCTTAGACAAACATTCAAAAACTGCTATCTCTGAAGGGTGGGCACTTCTTCCACTAACATTTGTTGAGTACACATTAATGGTTAATACAGTTAAAGAAGCCCCTTTTAAAAAGTTCACTGGACTTTGGTTTGCTGTGAATTTTTTCACTACTTCGCTCTGTACTTATGGTGATGACAACAGTTTAAAAGAGCAGACGTTATATTATTGCCGTCTTCCCAATAAACAAGAAAGGTTATGAGCCAAAGTCTAGAAAAAAAAATATCAGTCCGACAGCTTGCTGTGGGACCTACTGGCAGCAGAAGTTTAGTTAAATGAAAATAATCATGAAGGGTCATGCTGATAAAAATGTCACATAGATCATAACTGCAATGAATGTAGCACTTCATTTGCTATGTGTTTGATGTCATGCACCCAAAACAAAAAAAATTGGTACTCTTACTGATACTAATTAATTCACATTCCCTGACTGTGTCTGTGATCTCAAAATAGTCATGCAGAATGAGAAGCAATTCCGTTAACAAAAGTGTCACAAAAGGTTGTTTTTGTAATGCTGCTGTACATTTCCTGCAATTAGGGTTACCACCTGTCCCACTTTGCGAGGGACAGTCCCTCTTTAGGCAGTTGTGTCCTGACAAAAAATTGTAAAAATGACAAATGTTCTGAGATTTTAGGACAAAATTATTTCCTATATTTTATGTAATAGTTGCATAAAACAGTTATTCTGTATCTAAAATACCTAAATGTTATAAGAAACAGAATAAGCAACTAAAATGCTACAAGAATAAGCTTCTATTTAGGCAAGAAAGTTAAGTTCTATCCTTTTTACTGACCGTGGGTATGTGTTGGTCTGTAAAATCTGATGTTTGTACCAAAAATGTCCCACTTTGGCCATTTGAAAAGGTGGCAACCCTACCTGCAATAGCTGTTCACATATTCAGTTTCTTAGATGAACTTGTCATATACTATAAAGCACACAGAATGTAATCTTGTACTCCTACTGGACCATGAGCAGTCATTGCTGGAGGGTCTTCTACACATAAATTCCACAATTTTAGATCTGTGGCTTCACAGTATTGCAGGTTTGCATTTACATTTGATTATAAAACACTGTGCACACTGCTACTGTTTCTTTCTCATTAATTTCATTTTACACTGAAGCCAATTATAATCAGAAGTACTTACATGGAACTGATTAACTGAGATGGCCTTACCACAATCCATCTGTTAATGACTTGAAATCATCAATATCAGTGTGCTATCTATAAATGTTTAATACATTTTCCCATTTTTCTTCCTTCTCACAAAATGAAGGTAAAATGGATGTGTTCAGAGAAAAACAGCATTTGCTGTGTCCAAGGGAGCCCGCAGGATTTTTTGCAGGGGGGTGCAAACCCAGAGCCCCACCCACATAGCTCACCCCGCCCCCTGCCAACACAGCCCCGCCCAAGTCCACCCAAGCCCCGCCCACACAGCCATTCCAGTGTCCCATTACTTGGCTATTTCTCCCCATTTACTGTAGACACTGTTCAAATCTGTGTGCATACTATTTTATGCTTTAGTTCTACAATGATTACAGGCAGTTGGATTTAATTTACAACTTTTATTTCAAACATTATAGCCCAAACACTGAGACATTTACTAAACCTAAACAAAGCAATAGTCTTACAATGAAAACAGACTTGGCATTAAAGCTTCTCTACTTTTGAAACTCACATTCAATGAAACAGCATTGAAACCCACATTCAAAGAAAATGCATCTGGCCAGTGGCAGGTTATTTACCTTTGAACTGTTTTCAAGCAATAGGCTCCTTGCACACAGTTAGGCCATGCAAAAGTTATTAGATTTACCTGATTGTATTAATTATAATATATAATTGAATTATATCCCTTGTATTATACAGCAGCACTTGTTTGAGTGACTCTGCTGAAGTAAAAGTAATCTGAATAATTCCACATTAAAGATATCTGAAACTAATGAAGATGTTGTTGCTGTATATTTCAGTGTTTCATTTACAAATTCAGTGCCTGTTGTCAAAAGAATAAATTGCCTATGTTAAATTAAAAAAATGGTAAGCTGGTATATTGCAATAGAAAATGGATGACAAGCTGAAAAACAGGTTCATAGTTATTAGGCATCTCATCCAAAGGAGGGCATCCTGAGGACTGCAACATACAAATGTATATGCTGTAGGAATAGAACCTCAAGCCTTTACATTAAGATGCAAGTATTCTACTTGTGGTGCTACTAACATAGCTTTAAAACGTTATACCACAATAGAGATACCATTTGCTAAACAAAACAGTTGCACATTGTAAATAGACTTGGCATGAGCAGCAGTGAACTTAGCTTCCTTAAAACTCACAGTTCCTTGAAAATGCACTTGAAAATTCCACCTGTTAACTCTAACTTGGGCATTTCACTTTCTCACAAACATACCATACCCTCAAGGCCTCAACCTTAGTGCAAGAAATCTGGACAAAGCCTAAAATAAATAGGGACAGATTATAAATATGGCTCTCAGAAACTTAGAAAATTGCAAGAGTAACAGGATTTGTGTTGGTATGCATTTTTCTAAATGACATGACATCTAAAACTGAAATGTCTCATTTAGCAACTTCAATCCTTTTAGGAGGAATATGGGGCAAAAATCTGGACAGCTGAGGGGTATGCTACCTCCCTCTAATACACACACCAAATAATTCTGGTCAGACAAATTAGTTCTGGGAAGGTTGCACTGAACGGCACCGTGCTTGAGCTGAAGTGGGTGAAATCCTGGTAGCCAGTGATAACTGATCTGCAGCTCAGCATTGTGGAGCATTAAAGCATTTTTAGCAGAGCATTGTTTCATCACTACCTATTGTGTTTGCACATAAGCTGTAGTTATTTTAAACATTTGCCTTTTTGATTACTACAGAGTACATTTACCCACCAGAGCTATTGTGTTTTGACTTCAGTGTGGAGCTAGTTGTTGCAGGGCTTGGCTTTTAAATAAGGTAGCAATGCTTATTTACCATATACCATTAAAGCCACCCTGACCCAACTACAAGTGTACTAACACAGAGACACTGCTATAAGACACTGGTCTGCAATAAAATGTAATAAGCTTCTGAAAATACTGTAATCCTGTCCTTTTATTACAATGAATATAAAATACTTCGAAATAAGGTAAAAAAGCTCATAATCTTAGACCGACAAAACTACTTTTCCACACTTCAAAATAATAAAATCAAACCCTCAGAAATTTTGGAAAGTATCTACTTAACCCCAGCAAACCAGATACCCCTACCCCAGACCCAAACGCTCCTGACCAAGACTTGGCTACCCAATTTAACTCTTTTCATTGAATCCATTTCCAAATTAACGCCATCTTTCTCTAACATCACTACACTGCTACTACTTCCTCATTCCCATCTACTAACTCCCATCCCTCCACTCCTCTTACTACTTCATCAGCTTCATCTGCCCCTAATTCTCCCTCTTCACACTCCTTTTTTCTCATTTAAACCTATACCCAACTTCTACTATAAAGAAATTCCTTATGAAACTGAAGCCATGCACCAATGCTCCTGATAACATCTCTTCTTACTTTCTTGGCAAAGCTGCTGAAGCAATCGCACCCTATTAGCATTTTAATCAACTGCTCTATCCAAGAATGTATAGTACCCCAAGTCTGGAAAGGGCCTTTATCATACCTCTACATAAAAGGTGGCAACAACAACAATGTTACTAATTTCCCCATCGCTATTCTGTCCCCCATCTCTAAACTCCTAGAAAAGTGTATCCAACTACAACTCCTTCCACATCTCTTAGATAATCACCTACTAACTCCCACACATGGAGTCAGACCACATCATAGCATTATGACCGCCTCCTCTCCTTCCTTGAAACTGTAAATAAAGCCCGACTCTGGCCAAATTGTTTCTACCCTACTACTCGACCTCTCTAAGGCCTTTGACACACTCTCACAGCCTGCTACTAACTAAACTTTACCCATCTCCCTCCTCCTTGAACTGGTTCTCCAGCTACTTATGTAACAGATCTCAAGCAGTCAAATGGAAAAAGGCCACCTCCTCATTTCTAAATACTCCTACTGGGGTACCCCAGGGCTCTATACCGAGTCCCCTTTTCTTAAATATATTTATAAATCATTTCCGCAACTCTATCCCATTCTCAGACATCATCCAATATGCCGATGATTCTGCTATTATCTGCCACCTCTATCCCCTCACTCCTAAAACTGACTCAAGATGCTTTTACAACAATTGAGCAATGGATGAAAAGGAATCACCTAGCACTCAATGCCTCTAAAACCAAATTAATGTTATTCATCCCCTCTAAGGCAACTTCTTTCAATATAAACACATTCCACATCTCTAGACAAAATAATCTACTCCTGGAACTGGTGTCAGAGACCAAGTTACTTGGGGTCCAAATTGATACCAGCTCAAATTCAACTCCCACCTACAGTTAAATATCAAGAAAACCCGTATGCTTTACCGACAAAATCATTACCTTACACCTGCTACCAAAATCACCCTCTACCTCATTTCTTATCCTCTCCTTCTCTATGGAGCTCCACTCCTAACTAGTCTACAGACCTCCAACACAACTTTCCTCTTGCTACAACAAAATTGCCAAGTTCGCTACCAACCACAAGTCCTCCACCCACCACTGTTCCTCTCTCCAAAACTAAAATGGCTAGAGCTACCCAGTTATCTCACATATACTCAACTAAATCTTGCACATAAGCTCATTTTCAACCCTCCCTTTGTCCCTCCCTTTCATCAGCCTTTAAAATGCACCTTCCTGCAAGAGTATCAAGATCCAACAATCAAAATCTATTAGAAGTATATAAACCAACTAGTCCCCAGGCAAAATCTTCTCCTTGCATGCCTTTGGAACTCCCTACCACCTTCCATTCGCACCACCCCAACCATTTTATATTTAAAAGATCTCTTCACTCACATCTAGTATCCCAGTGGGAATGCTCTTGCTCCCACACCACATAACACTTGCAAACTCCATCTTCTTTCTTCCTATGTTTCCTCCTGCAACTTTCCTAATTACCCACCCTAACTCATACATATTATTATTCCTAGAATAATCAGAAAGAATATACTAGGCCACACTTCCCAAGTATTGCTTCCCTAATAATGCTATTGCTTCTCAGTACTTTTGTGCATTGCTTCCTAATATGTTATTATTCCTCAATATTGTCATGAAATGCTTCCAAATATGTTATTTCTCAGTGCTTTTGTGCTAAATGTCCCTTTAGTCTGTATTACCTATTAATTTCATCACTAGATTGTACTCGCTCTAGTTGTATTATTTTCAAATTGTTATTTCTTGTATGATTAACTTCTGTGTAATTGTATAATTTGTATATCTATTAATAACCTACTTAGTTTTGGAGCTTTTCTCCCCAGGACTCCATTGAAAACGGGTTCATTTGGCCCAATGGACTATCCTGGCAAACCAACTGCAAATAAAATAAATAAAACTGTCATATGCATTTCAATACCCTAGGCTTATACATTATCTAGTCATGTAAATATTCTCTGCATGGCAACAACGAAAAGGCTTTCAATGCTGGTAATTCTTTAACAATATACTTACTAAAGCTTACTTGCATCTTACAATATCCGACAAGCTTACTAAAGCTTACTTGCATCTTACAATCTCCGACAAGCTTACCTGATGTTCATTAAACCATGGCTACTTAAACAGAGCAACAGGGCACTGTGACAGCATACAGTTCCAGAATAAGAAGCATAAAGCATATCTCCAGCTAGGTGCCAAAGCAATCGCCTACCCAATCTCTATACTAATAAACAGAACAATAACAGAAAGTACCATACCTTCCCTCTGGAAAATCTCACACATCATCCCCCTCTTCAAAGGTGGTGATTCATTTGAATACTCTAACTACCGCCCTATAGCACTACTATCTCCAATTGCAAAAATTATGGAGAAATGCATCCACAAACAGTTACTAGGTCACCTCCTTTCTAACAATCTCCTAGCTAACTGTCAGCACGGCTTTCGTCCTTTCCATAGTACCACTACAGCCTTACTATCTTTTACTGACTCCATTAATAACAACCGTAATAACAATCTTCTATCTTCAGCATTCTTTGTAGACCTGTCTAAAGCCTTTGATATGGTGAATCACCAACTCCTTCTACATCGATTAAAAATGCTTTCTCTTGATAAACCTGCCCTTACTTGGTTCACTTCCTATCTTCACAATAGGAGACAAGCTGTTCTGTGGAACAACAATCTCTCTGAACTCCTCCCCACCACTTTAGGGGTCCCGCAAGGCTCCATCCTAGGTCCTTTTATTTTCAGTCTTTATCAATGACTTGCACTTAGCCACACCCTTAACCACCTGTATTCAGTATGCTGACGACACCACCATCATCTGCTCTGCCACAAACCAAACTGATCTTCACTACCTTACCCAAAAGACATTTACTACTATTGAACAATGGTTCTCCAATCACTGTCTTCTCTTAAACCCCAAGAAAACAAAACTTCTCCTTTTCTTACCCACACACCTGTCTCCCTCTATTAATCTCACAATTACGTCTAACAATGGCACCCTTATATCACCTGACCAAACAACCAAACTATTGGGTGTTACCATCGACAACCTTCTAAAATTTGACTTTCACATCAACTCCAGCATTAAAGCAACTAATAGAAAGCTAGGCTCACTCTATAGAATCAGATCTTTCCTAACCACTGAAGCTAGATCCACCATAGCAAGAACACATCTTATCTCCACCTTACTGTATGCTTCCACTATTTACACTAATCTATCTAAACATAATATTAAGAAGCTCACAGTAACCTATAACAACATTGCTAGATTTGCAACTGCTTCTCCATATAAAACACATCACTGTCTGAACCTCTCTAACCTAGGATGGCTGGAATTACCACACCTAATTCAGTACTATCAGCTTACTATTGCCCACAAAGTCCTTCACTACCCTGAAAACATACCCATGCTCTCCACCCTTATAAAACCATATAACAACTTAAAAGCCCTACGCTCTTCCAATAAAATCATGATTAAAACATCTCTATCAAAGAATACAGCAGGAGAATCTATTTTTGCAAACTCAGTTGGCAAAACTGGAACCAACTTCCTAAAGACCTTACTGATCAGACTTCCACTGCACTATTTAAGACCAAACTGAAACTCTTCCTTTCTAACCACTGGCTTTGCTCTTGTATTAAATGACACAAAAATTCGATTAACAAGTGGTGCTGTATTATACAATGAATATAATTCAATTATTATATAGTATAATTAATACAGTCAGGAAGGTGAATCAAATAACTTTTGCATGGTTCTAAAAATGTGTGCAAGGAGCCTATGATTTTAAAACAGCCCAAAGGTAAACTTACCCTGCCACTGGCCAGATGCATTTTCTTTGAATGAGGGTTTCAATGTTGATTTGGTGAATGTGGGTTTCAAAGGTAGAGAAGTTTTAATGCTAAGCCTCTTTTCATTGTAAGACTATTGCTTTGTTTAGGTTTAGTAAATGTCTATCAGTGTTTATGCTATAAAATGTTAAATAAAAGTTGTAAATGAAATCCAAATATCTGTAATCATTGTAGAAGTAAAGCATAAAACAGTATGCACACTGAGAGATTTGAACAGTGTCTATGACAAACGGGGAAAAATAGCCAAGTAATGGGACACTGGAATGGTTGCGTGGGTGGGGGTGGGGGTAGGGCAGTGTGGGCGGGGGCAGCAGAGGGGTGGGGCTGTGTGGGTGGGGCTTGGGTTTGCACCCCCCTGCAAAAAATCCTGCGGGCTCCCTTGGTGGTAGGCTAATACTTTGTGATGCAGTACTACAACTGCAGTACATTACCTAATATAGAACAACTGCCTTAGTAAGATGTTTAAACAATATGTATAATTTGTAGATGATAATCCATTACTGAATCAAATACTGACATTTTTGGTGCCTCATCTCTTACTAGGTGAACCTGCAGAAATTAGTTCTAAACATACAAATACAGAAGAACAGGTGTTTCTAATGTCAGATTTGGGAGACACTGAATTACCAATGAAAACTGAAGAGCAGGTAGGATGCCAATTTCTTTACATTGTGTTGTAATGGTTGCTGTAGTGAACATTACAATGGGAGTAACTGAAAAAGTGAGCCTTCCTTCTGTACACTGTTAAGCAGTTCCTACTGAAATACAGTCTGCATGTGTACTACAATCCAGTATCACTGCAGGAACTGCATGGAGACCGAGAGTGAGCAGGGGCTAGTGCTGCATGCACCTTCTGTAGCTACATACTTTGCATATATATTTATTCATGAAGGTGTAGTTTTAAACACTGTTTCATGTGATGCACAACTACAGAAACATTAAAATATTTTCTGCAAATACTTCACTATATCTTACTTAAGATCATGTGGTCATAATTCTGAACACCTTTTAATTCCTGAAGTAGCACATTAAGAAATCAGACAAGGGAAGTTTCATATTTTTAGTTACTCGAACCGTTTCACTGTGCTAACTGAAATCATGTTTCACATGTTTTGAATAGATTTTACTGAGAATCCTGAATGGAAGGCGAATATTTGTTTCAAAAAGGGTTTCAAGTGCTTCTGTGTTTTAAAATCATGTCACTTGATTGTCCATTTGTGGATGTTAATTGACTAAAAATTATATTTACTTCTCTAAAGTACTGTAGTTACTTCTTTGCTGTCATAAGTAAGTAAATGTTACTACTTATGTAGAAAACATTTTGCAGTATTAAGGTATATTTTTAGCAGGTACTTCCTAAAGCAATTCAGTTACTGTTTCTACTGTCTAGTACTATTTGGCAATCAGCTCAGTCTCCTGTAAAATACATGAGAACTTGAAAACCATAGGAGCCAAACCTTTTGGGGAAATGTGATTTCCCATATAATTATTCACTATCAAGAAATACTTTTTCCCATCACTTCTCATCTCTTCCTTGTATTAAACTTGCATTTGCATGTTGTGCCATTGATGACCAAAAAATGGTAATTCAGTGCAAATCCATGGCAGAAATTAAAACAGAAATCACTATTTCTAATGAATTCAATGTACCAATGTTTCCCTCCTCAGCTGTGTGGATAATTTTGTGTGGGCTAGAGTATTGGTGATAACTCAGTGTAATGTTGACCGAAATTTAAATTGACTGTCACAACTGGAAAATACAGTCACGTCTGGCTGCAGAATGTGTGCCACATACTGTAAGTGGGACGGCTGAATAAATTATAACTATTGCTGCATTAATATGTTTTTCAACTTGGTGATTTCTTAGGTAACTACAGATGTGTGAGAAATCTGAAGTGGAATCATTACACTCGTTTGAAGAAGTGAGGAAAGCTATCAGTGAATTTGAGGAAAACAAAATCCAGTTTCATTGTTGTGGAACAGAGCAAACACTTTTCAAATGAAAGTAAGGATTTTGTACCATTTATGGTTTGACATGCAAGAAACATCAAAATTTCAATACTGATAATTGTGCAGTTTAACATTGCTATGTCTGCATCAGTTTTGTATGAATAATAGCTTGATTCTCTTCCATATGAGTATTATGGTAAAACAGCTGCTACCTCTACTTACATCACTTTAGGGAGACAAAGGGTAATCTCTTTTAAGAGCACAGCACATAGCTTATGCATCTAGCTTCAAACATCAACAAGTACAGATCAACAAAGCTGCTGTATTCATATCATGTGATATTACAGCCAGACTCTCAAAAAGTTCATCACTGGATAGAGCAATGGAATGCAAAACTGAAGGCACATACCATGATTCTGTCTACAGATAACAGTTGTTGTAGCAGTACAAGAGAGCAATCAGGTGCCTCAAAAATAACATTGAGAAAATTGTGGAACAGGTTCACTGCTTTATGTACCTGGGAGGGGTGGTTGTGCAGAAAGGAAATCTGAATGAGGAGTTCTAAGCTACAATCAGAATGCTCTCACGTGACACACACAGTCAGGGGCAGGCAATGACGAAGGCTGCCACAGAACCTGAAACAGTAGGAGTAGCAACCATTGCTGCAACCAGAACTACTGTAACAATACAGAATCATGGGCAATGAAGTCAGAGCAGCTGAGGAAAGTAGAGGTGATGGAGATGAAGTGCATGGGACAGGTGGTAGCATGCAGACTGGGACACTGAAAGAAATGAGGACATCAGAGCAGTAGCCCAAGTAGCTCAATTGCTTAGATGTTCAGCAGATCATGGTAGTTTGGCAATACTTGTTGAAAAGCAAAGGACAATGTGGTGCATAAGTATTTGGGACAAACAAGAAGTTTGAGGACATGAAGGTGGCCAGCAAACAGATATACACATTGCACAGGTTAATACCTGCGACAGTTAGGTATGACTGGTGAAGGACATAGGAAAGTGTCACTGAATGTAGAGATAAGTTGACAGTTGACACAGTACACTGACCCATGTAGAACATGGAATCAAAGGCTCTACATCTCAGCAACATAGGTTCATAGGTTCATACTAGGCTATCTGCCCTAGGGCATTTATAAGCCTAGCCAGAATGTGTTTGGCTTTCGCCACCCATTTTAAATTTATTTTGCTATGCCCTTTTTCGAGGTTAGTATACTGTGCCTCTGTCTAACAGTGACACAGAAGTGATACCCGGGGTAAACCTACGATCTCCCATCCACTCATCAAGATTCCTCTTGAAGAGAGTCAATGAGGGACTCTGCCTAACCTGGTCTGGGATTTTATTCCAGAGTGAAGGGACCCTCTGGGTTATGAATCTGTCCCTCCAGCATGTCCTATTTATTTCAGTGCTGAGGTTCAAGTCTCTTGTGCACATAGCTCGACGGGATTTGGATTTTCTGAGGTGCAGCATGTCCATTAATTCCGGGTTGGACATGGCTTTATACGTCAGGCAGAGATCGCCTCTGAACAGGCGGTATGCCACTGAGTAGAGCTGGAGTTTCTTTAACCGGGAAGCATATGGCATCTGTTTGAGCCCTTTGATCCTCTTGGTGAGGTACTTTTGGGGTCTTTCCAGTTGCTGCAGGTGTCTGGTAAGGTACATCCCAAAAGGGGCATTGTACTCAATTATGGGCCTTCTGCATGTTGCAGGCATGCTGAATTTCAGAAAAGAGAACCTATCACTTTATAGGAATACGGGATTGAATCAAGGTTATTTTTTTTACTTCAGTGAATACTCTGTCAGATGTTGACCCACTCATACATCTGCAGAAAGCTTACAAGTGGTACAGTATTAATACCTTACTTTTCCACACTACATACACAGGTCCATCTGTTCATGTCAGGCAGCTGATGCTTGAATGGATATACCTTATGCAGTGTTTTTTTGAGCAGACTATGTATCAATGTGTTCAGGTTTCAGACTTGTCTGTAGAACATGTATGACTACTGAACTTATTTTTTCACTGCTGTTATATGTCAGTAGACAACAAATTGTGATGACCATGACATGGCTTCAATATCTTTACATTCCTTCTCAATGGATATTCTCATTTCTTAGAAAAACATTGAAACTGCTATCTCTGAAGGGTGGGCACTTCTTCCACTAACATTTGTTGAGTACACATTAATGGTTAATACAGTTAAAGAAGCCCCTTTTAAAAAGTTCACTGGACTTAGGTTTGCTGTGAATTTTTTCACTACTTTGCTCTGTACTTATGGTGATGACAACAGTTTAAAAGAGCAGACGTTATATTATTGCCGTCTTCCCAATAAACAAGAAAGGTTATGAGCCAAAGTCTAGAAAAAAATATATCAGTCCGACAGCTTGCTGTGGGACCTACTGGCAGCAGAGGTTTAGTTAAATGAAAATAATCATGAAGGGCCATGCTGATAAAAACGTCACATAGATCATAACTGTCATACTGATAAAAACGTCACATAGATCATAACTGTCATGCTGATAAAAACGTCACATAGATCATAACTGTCATACTGATAAAAACGTCACATAGATCATAACTGTCATGCTGATAAAAACGTCACATAGATCATAACTGTCATGCTGATAAAAACGTCACATAGATCATAACTGTCATGCTGATAAAAACGTCACATAGATCATAACTGCAATGAATGTAGCACTTCATTTGCTATGTGTTTGATGTCATGCACCCAAAACAAAAAAAATTGGTACTCTTACTGATACTAATTCATTCACATTTCCTGACTGTGTCTGTGATCTCAAAATAGTCATGCAGAATGAGAAGCAATTCCATTAACAAAAGTGTCACAAAAGGTTGTTTTTGTAATGCTGCTGTACATTTCCTGCAATTAGGGTTACCACCTGTCCCACTTTGCGAGGGACAGTCCCTCTTTAGGCAGTTGTGTCCTGACAAAAAATTGTAAAAATGACAAATGTTCTGAGATTTTAGGACAAAATTATTTCCTATATTTTATGTAATAGTTGCATAAAACAGTTATTCTGTATCTAAAATACCTAAATGTTATAAGAAACAGAATAAGCAACTAAAATGCTACAAGAATAAGCTTTTATTTAGGCAAGAAAGTTAAGTTCTATCCTTTTTACTGACCGTGGGTATGTGTTGGTCTGTAAAATCTGATGTTTGTACCAAAAATGTCCCACTTTGGCCATTTGAAAAGGTGGCAACCCTACCTGCAATAGCTGTTCACATATTCAGTTTCTTAGATGAACTTGTCATATACTATAAAGCACACAGAATGTAATCCTGTACTCCTACTGGGCCATGAGCAGTCATTGCTGGAGGGTCTTCTACACATAAATTCCACAATTTTAGATCTGTGGCTTCACAGTATTGCAGGTTTGCATTTACATTTGATTATAAAACACTGTGCACACTGCTACTGTTTCTTTCTCATTAATTTCATTTTACACTGAAGCCAATTATAATCAGAAGTACTTACATGGAACTGATTAACTGAGATGGCCTTACCACAATCCATCTGTTAATGACTTGAAATCATCAATATCAGTGTGCTATCTATAAATGTTTAATACATTTTCCCATTTTTCTTCCTTCTCACAAAATGAAGGTAAAATGGATGTGTTCAGAGAAAAACAGCATTTGCTGCGTCCATATATGTTTTCTACACCTCCAAAAACTGTAAAATTCTGTCTTTCATTCGTTAACTATCGGGTTTTATACATTGGTTTGCATGATTGCACTGTCAACAGTCATTATGTCTATGGTCTTCATATAGCTGTACTTATCCATCAGTATGTAAACCAAATTTATTCCAGGATAACTCCTAAATCCTTCTATACTGTTATCCCGCATCGCTGTTTGTAAAACAAACATAAAAGAGTGATGTTTCACAATCTACTCGCACATGTTGGTACTAGAGTTGGCAGAGATTATCTTTCTTTGCTTAAACTGTTACTGGCTAAATGTGTTAAAGATCCACAGTAATAGCAGGATATAGTTTACCCACAATGCTGAGTATAACATTTGCAGGCCTAAAGAGTAACCCTAGCACCTACATAGATAACAACATTATTCAGAACTTCCAAAGAATCAAAAACCTATCATGTTTCACTCTGTAAACATGTATACTCAAAGAACAGGTGAATATCATAAACATTATTACAGTTTCTAGTACATTGACAGTGAAGTCACCCACACTGAACTCAGCAGTGTAAAACTGATTGTTGAAATTTCTGTTGGAAAATTTTTGGCAGACACAGTGCAAGTGTTACATACATTTTTTTTTCTTTCATGAAATACCACAGAAAGTTATCTATGAATGCTCAAATGTCTTACACATCACAATCTGACTGTGTCATATACCCGTAGATTTTGAAAAGTAAACCATAACAACAAAACAACCCTATACAAAATGTCTCATCTGTTAACAGGTTCCTTTTAAGTCCTTTTCACCACTGCTTTCCACAGATCTGTGATGTCCCCAAGACATAGTACAGTTACCTGCTACTGCTGCTGACCTCACGAATGCAGCATAAGTTCATACTGGGGACACTGCAGCTGATTCCTGTATATGCATAATGAAAATTGAATCACTGTTTGTATACAATAAGTCTTGCACATTTTTCTCTTTGATAGATAATCCATGTATAGATGAAACAGTATCTGCATCAGAACAACAGTGAACAATTGCTACCCAAGGAAAGCTCCTACTCATCTTCAGCTTGTTTGTAACTGAACAAGAACTCAGTAGGCAGACTACTTATTTTGACTTCCTGAAGTAGTGTCTGTGCAATATTATCAGTATCTTCCACTGCAGCTAACAGAGCTTTCAATTCCACTGTATGATAGGAGCATCCGTTCTCCTCATTGTCTTGCATGCTGTCATTCTCAGCTGTGATTGTCCTTCCATCCTACATAGCAGCACAATTGAAATTATTCGTGCCTGTGGGAAGGGATGTTACCTGTTACGCAGTGCAGATTTCCACACTGACCTGGCATGACTACACCAGTGAAAAAAGTTAATCAATAATGTATGCAAAACTTAGATTATAGTGTATAATAAAGCAGCACAGCAAAACTGTATTGCCTGTGCTAATGTTGTCAGAGTTGCATGTCATTTTATGAGATTTCTGATGAGGGAACTAATATGTTTTTGCATGCACTTTTTTCTGTTCCAGGTTTGAGAAATGGAAAACTTAAGGTAGGATGAGTAACAATACTTGATCATTGAATACCATGGGAAATAAGTACTATATATTAGCTGTTCAGTTTCAGTAGTGTCCGGGTAACATATGTAGATATGGGAGAGTGTCATACAACATGAAATTTCTAACAGAATAACTTACAGTACCAGTGATAGCTGGTAGGTCTACTGTTATGGTATGAGAAGACAAACACAGTTATGCCAAGAACACTAAATAATGCTAAGTATATTTAATGTGGAGTTTGGCATATTTCATGGTTTTATATCTGTTTTTTTTTCCCATTTAGATATGTTCAGCTCAATGCCCGAGGATATGAGAAGTATTGTAAATACAATGAGGAGATACCAGCATTTTTGAAGAAACACCCACAAGACTTTGTTGTACATGTAATGCAGAGGTACTTTAGTACTCTGCACAATATGCATATAACATTTGTAAATGATCAAAGTGGAATATTCAAAATAAAAAAGTGAGTCTTATAATGAAAAAACATATACAGTTGATTTGGGCAGTGAGTCACCATTTTGCAGTTGTAAAGATTGGAGAAGATTCCTCTTGCCATGCAAGCACATGTGTTGCATTTTTCACTGCATTGATGGATGGAGTTGGAATAGCCTTCATAAGTCATATTCTGAAAACCCATTATGTTAGATAAAGACTGTGTGTCATGCAATGATCAGTGGAGACATCCAGTTATCCAAAGAGATAGTTGCAAAACAGGAGAACGTACAGGTACTGAAAGCAGACCAGTCATTACTTGACCTGCCACCACGTAGGAGAAGTAAGATAACCATGTTAATTGGGCCGTGTATACAGTACCTAAAGAAAATAATAGATTCTGTTTACCTGGTGACAAATAAAAGCTAACACACCTTTCTGATATGCTAAAACAAGTCTCAGACTATGTATTAGGAGAAATACCAGGCGATCATGGTTTACCACTGATTGAGTCACTTGGTAAGCAGCAGTCACATGGACAAATACATCCCCTTCCACAATGAAAATATGGAAAGAGAAAACATGTGGGAGCATAGAGGGTTGGGAAAAAAGTAGACCTGCAGAAGGTTGATGTCTGGGAAAGTACTGAAATGACATCCGAATCTACCAAAGAACACAAATACACAATCGAAGATGATGGCGACATCTGGTCAGTTAGTGATGTTATCCAATGACACCACCAGAAGAAGTGTTACATGGAGTCACAGAGAATGCAGAGAGATGGTCATTACTTACAGGTAGCAGGCTGACAGCGCGGGAAGAACAGTCAGACACAGTGGAAGATGAAGATGATACCTGGCAGGGGCGGCCTGTGCTATCGGACTGCCGGACTGCAGCCCCCTCAAAACAAAAAGAACTCAAAAAAATAAAAAGAAAAAAAAGTTTTAAATTTCGCGGACTACGCGCATGCGCAGTAGACCAGTCTACTGGTCTACTGTATGCACATGCTCACGGCAGTCCGGCAGGACTGATAGGGAAACGTGAGGAGATGTCTGTGCACTTTAAAGTGCACAGACACGCTGGGATTATACAGCGCAGCCAGACTGCAACACGAGCAGCAGGAATGGGAGCTGCAGTCTTGTCGGGAAAGGGTTTGGATGCGATCTACTCTCGCAAGTCATTGGAGTATTGCGCGGGAAGGGGTTTGGATCTAACGTTGGTTAGAATGGAGGACAGGTAAGTGTTGAATATATGGTGCTTGTGAAACTGGTTAGTATGGAGAACAGGGGTGTGTGTGTGTGTGAAAATGCCCCAGGTGCTCATGGTGGTGTGGTAGGGAATATCTCAGGCTTGAACCCTGTACCCTGTATGCAGGTGTTAAAGACTTGAGTTCCCTACCCACCACCATTTGTAAAAAAAATTGCGGATTTTTGCCTCATATTTTATCTGATCTGTTCCTCATAATATCTGTGGTTTGTAAATGTTGCAATGCTTGATATTTGATGGTGAAGTAGTAGCATTGTTGCCTCACAGCTGCAGGCTCTCAGGTTTGATTCTTGGCTGGGGTTCCTTCTTTGTGGGGTCTGTATCTTCTCCCTGTGTTTGTGTGGGGTTTGCTTTTATTTGATGGTGCACTGGTAGCATTGTTGCCTCACAGCTGCAGGTTCTCAGGTTTGATTCTTGGCTGGGATTCCTTCTTTGTGGGGTCTGTATCTTCTTTCTGTGTTTGTGTGGGTTTGCGTTTGTGTCCTCCCATGTTACAAAGACATGTCTGCATTATTTTTTCCTGGGCCTCTGCTGAAAATTGTTTTTTTGTTCCAAGTCAGACTGTCCTGATTAACAAATGTTAAATAAAATTGACAGGCATTTGAATTTCAGACTTCATGTTTCTGAATATTTAATTTCTTACATATTTGATGGTGCAGTGGCAGTATTGTTGCCTCAGAGTCACAGCTATAGGATTTGTGGTTTGATTCTTGGCTGGGGTGCCTTCTTTGTGGAGTCTGCATCTTATCTCTGTGTTTGTGTGGATTTGCTCTGGTGTCCTGCCATTTTACAAAGACGTGTCTACAGTATTTCTCCCTGGGCCTCTGCTGAAAATTGTTTTTGTTCCATCACAAGTAAAATTGACAGGCATTTGAATTTCAGACTTCATAGTCTTCAGAAAATACATAGTAAAACAACTTTTTATTCTAGCAATAAATATATAGTAACACAACCTTTTATTATAGCAATTTTTTAAGTTTATAAGGTGACTATTTGAAATGTTTCCTTATTTTTGGGACTGCAATACCCTGTTAGTGGCTTTGTCCAGGTTTTTTGTGCTAAGGTTGACAGCTATGGCAAGAACTGAATTCACTGAATATTTTTGAGGGCTGCATTCCCTCATTACTGGGTTTGTCCAGGTGTTTTCTGCTAAGAGGTTGACAGCTATGGTGAGAACTGAATTCATTAAATGATAGCCATTTAAGTTTCAGTCTTCCTCTCGTTCACAAAATAGCTGATTTGGCGTAGTGGTATGTTGCTCTTGACTGTTTTGCACAGGGACCTTGTCTGTAAAATGTACGGTGGTAACACAGCATTTTTCTTTCACAAAGCAGGTGATTTGGCATAGTGGTATGTTCTGACTCTTTTTTTGCACAGGGACTTTGGCAGTAAAATGTATGGTGGTACCGTGGTAACACAGCATTTTATTCTAGCAGCTTTCCAAGATTATACAAGCAATGTTTAATGTGTCCCTGGTTTTTGCCCTTTTGACC
Organism: Protopterus annectens; assembly: GCF_019279795.1. Lineage (NCBI taxonomy): Eukaryota > Metazoa > Chordata > Ceratodontiformes > Protopteridae > Protopterus > Protopterus annectens. Next base: position 873,175,458 of record NC_056739.1, on the reverse strand, counting down.
CACCCCAATAAATTTGGCTGTTTCCAGACTTCTTGTGCTGCGAAGTTGAGATGCAGTTGAGTATTGAGGAGATTTTACAAGGAGCTGAGAGCTGCAGGGGAAGATAAGTTTAGTGCTAATAGTACACCAGGCTGTGTGCTTGCTTTTGATGCAGAAGGTTGTTGGTTCTACTCCCATAAGGGGTGAATGCTGCCGTACTGAAAGTTAAGATACTAATTATGAGCCTGTTATCAGTTTGCCATCCATTTCCTATTGCAATATTACTAGCTTATTTTTAATGTAATTTAGGCAATTTATTCCACAGGGGCATCAGACACTTTATTGTTCGATGAAACCATGAAATATAAAGGTGATTGCTAGCACCAACCTCTTCATTACAGATTTATTTAACGTGGAATTATTTAGATGACTTTTTTACTACTTCAGAGATTGTGCATATTTACTGATAATGGAGGACTGTAGAATTGTGCATATTTACTGATAATAGTGGACTGTAGAAGTTTGAGTAGACTTTTATGATGGAAATGTTCTGAATTGGACAGTTTTGTTTCATTGTTTACTGGAAAAATGTTCAAAGCAATAGGAAGGTGTATCAAAGAACACATGTGTTTCATATGCAAGGGGCCTATGATTTGAAAACAGCCCAGAATTAATTTTTATCTGCCACGAGTAAAATGTATTTTCTTTGAATGTGGATTTTAATGTTGTTTCAGTGAATGTGAGTTTCAAGGGCAGAGAAGGTTTAATGCCAAGTTTGTTTAGCAGATGTCTTAGTGTTTGTGCTGTAAAATGCAAAAATAAAACTTTCAAATGAAGTTCAAATCATCATAGAAGTAAATCAGTATGCACATTAGTGTTTATGGTAAATGGAGTGAAATAGCAAAGTAATGGATCATTGGAATGGCTGCAGGGAGGCTCCATTCGACCAGGGTTTTGTGAGGGGGAAGGGCGGCAAACTTAGACAGCCCCAGCTGAACCATACCTCCCAACTGTCCAGATTTTCAAAGAATGAATAGATTTTTTGCTTCTTATTTTTGATTTGTTCCTCATAAAAATTTGTGGTTTTCTGGCAAATCATTTAGGAATTAAGTCACTAAATAATGACAAACCTAGTTTCAGACTTCATAACCTTCAGAAAAATTCATGCTAAAGTAAGACCTGTTCTATCAACTGTCCCAGTTTATAGAAGAGCATTTTTTAGTACTGTTTATATATTCCCCCAATATATTTGGCCTTGTCCAGATCTATGTCCCAGTTTATACAAGAGCAATTTGTAGTACTGTTTATATGTTCCCCCAATATATCTGGCCTTGTCCAGATTTATTGCATTAACAGGTTGAGAGGTACATGCAAATAAATTGCTTTATAGAATTAGGCATAGCCAAACCTCTGAACTGTCCCTGATTTTGACTCAAAATGTTGCTCTTCCCCTAACGATCCCTCCGCAAAAAAATAGCAATTTGGAAGAAAACATGGAGGGTTTATAATTAAGAAATAACTGTAATAATCAGATTACTTTTATTTCAGAAATGCATGTAGATTATTTTATTTTGTCAGCTGCTCAAATTAGCAGTACTAATATTAAAGTGTCCCTTCTTTGACAGGTTCCCAGCTGTATTGTGTTGCTATTTTATATTTTTACATCACATTTGTTGGTCCATTTTTCATAAAATTGTGTTTTTTTGGCAAATTAGTGACAAATAATTAAAGACTGAAGTTAGAAAATAATGACAGACATTTGAGTTTCAGATTTCATACCATTCAGAAAATTCATACTAATGCAAGACCTCTATTAGCTTTCTAAGGTTATAAGAGCGATATTTTAAAATTGTCCTTATTTTTGGGCCTTTGTCCCATTTCTTTGTATGGCTTTGTCCAGATTTCTTGCTCTGAGGTTGAGAGGTATGACAAATGTGTCAGGGCCATCACAAGTCAGCCAGAGACATTTCAAACTGTGACATACCTGTTACATCCCACTCCCCATGTAGTGACTCTGGATGTGTCAAGCAAGGCAAGGAGTAGTTATGCAATGTAAATGTGCAGAGAATCCCACCCATCCAAGGTGGACACAAGTACTAGAGTGGCTTTTCATCTGTTCTTGATTTTTGCAGAATGGTCTGGTTTCTGTCATATTTTTTGTACTGTTGATTTATGCTTATTACTCAAAGTGCCTGTTGTTCTGTGTTTAAGTAGCAATACTTTAATGACCATCAGGTAAGCTTGGCTGAGATTGCAAGATGCAAGTAAGCTTTAATAAGCATACTGTTAAAGAATTGCCAACATTGAAAGCCTTTCTGTTGCCATGTAGAGAATACTTAACTAGATAATGTATAAGCCTTGGGTATTGAAATGCATATGCCAGTATTTGTAATAAAGGACAGAATTACATTATTTTAAGAGTCTCATTACACTTGGAGACTTACAGACAGTCATCTCTGCAGGCTTTAACCATAAACCGAATGCCAATCATGGTCTATAACCTGTACAGTAATCCTTTAAGCAATGTATCTTGAGCTTATTTCTTGTTTGCTTTTCATTTTTTACTTTGATCATGTTTTCCCCATGAAACAAGTAGATGTCAGGCAGCACGTCTTTTTTTGGATAAGAAACATTTTTACAAGTGTTGGCATCAGAGATTTCTACTTTCAGCATGTTACTTGTTACTTTAATAAAGCTGAATATAAATTATTAGAACTGCAGTGCAAGAAGTGGTTTGAGTTGAGTGCTGCTTGTTTTTCTTATAATTGATTTTGACTGGCATTCCATTAATGTATTTTAAAAAAAGTAATTTATTTTTTCATGCCTCACAACCTTTTTTTGTTTCCATCTAGATATTAAGCTGTCATGCAGCAAATGCATTGAAATATTTTTATTCTTCTACACTTCATTTTGTCTTGATTGGACTCTCATGACAACTGTTTGGCACCCAGTGCAGTATATTTAGTTTTTGAAGTTTGCTACTAGAGGTGTTTATGTGTGGGAGGGAATACCTCAGGCTTGAACCCTGTACCTTGTATGCAGGTGTTAAAGACCTTAATTCCCTACCCACCACCGTTTGTGAAAAAAAAACTGCAGATTTTTGCCTCATGTTTGATCTGATCTGTTCCTCATAATATCTATGGTTTGTAAATGTGGCAATGCTTGATATTTGATGGAGCAGTTGTAGCATTGTTGCCTCACAGTTGCAGGTTCTCAGGTTTGCTTCTTGGCTGGGGTGCCTTCTTTGTGGGGTCTTGTGTGGGTTTGCTTTTGTGTCCTCCCATGTTACAAAGACATGTCTGCATTATTTTTTCCTGGGCCTCTGTTGATTTTCTTTTTTTTTTTTTTTTTGTTCCAAGTCAGACTGCCCTGATTAACAAATGTTAAATAAAATTGACAGGCATTTGAATTTCAGACTTCAGGAATCTGAATGTTTAAGTCCTTGCATATTTGATGGTGCAGTGGTAGTATTGTTGCCTCACAGCTATAGGTTTTCTGGTTTGATTCTTGGCTGGGGTGCCTTCTGTGTGGAGTCTGCATCTCCTCCCTGTGTTTGTGTGGATTTGCTCTGGTGCCCTGTCATTTTACAAAGACGTGTCTGCAGTATTTCTCCCTGGGTCTCTGCTGAAAATTTTTATTCTGTCAGCAGTAAAATTGACAGGCATTTGAATTTCAGACTTCATGTTCTTCAAAAAATACATAGTAACACAACCGTAACACAACCTTTTATTCTAGCAATTTTCTAAGTTTATAAGATGAATATTTGAAATGTGTCCCTATTTTTGGGACTGTATTCCCTCATTATTGGCTTCGCCCAGGTTTTTTGTGCTAAGGTTGACAGCTATGGCAAGAACTGAATTCACTGAATGTTTGAGGGCTGTATTCCCTCATTACTGGGTTTGTCCAGGTATTTTGTACTAAGAGGTTGACAGCTATGGTGAGAACTGAATTCACTAAATGATAGCCATTTAAGTTTCAGTCTTCCTCTTTACAAAGCAGCTGATTTGGCGTAGTGGTATGTTGCTCTGTTTTGCACAGGAGCTTGGCAGTAAAATGTATGGTTCTAGCAACTTTCCAAGATTATACAAGCACTGTTTGTGTCCCTGGTTTTGGGCTTTGACCCCCAATACATTTTGGCTTTTTCCAGTTTTCTTGTGCTGCGAAGTTGAGTATTGAGTAGATTTTACAAGGAGCTGAGAGCTGCAGGGGAACAGAAGTTTAGTGCTGCTTAAGTGAAGTTGGTTTACCTTGTTAATAGCACAACAAGTTGTGTACTTACCTTTGATGCAGAAGGCTGTGGGTTCTACTCCCACAAGGGGTGGATGCTGCTGTATTGAGAATGTTCTCCTTTGATGAAAATACTAACTATGAGTCCGTTATCAGTTTGCCATCCATCTCTTGCAATATTACTAGCTTATCATTTTTTAATGTAATATAGCCAATTTATTCCTGAGGGGCAACAGGCACTTTATTTTTTAATGAAACCATGAAATATAAAGGTGTTTGCTAGCAGCAACCTCTTCATTAGTTACAGATTTCTTTAATGTGGAATTATTTAGATGACTTTTACTTCTTCAGAGAGAGTGCATATTTACTGATAATGGACTGTAGAATTGTGCATATTTACTGATAATGGACTGTAGAATTGTGCATATTTACTGATAACGGTGGACTGTAGAATTGTGCATATTTACTGATAATGGTGGACTGCGAAGTCTGAGTAGACTTTTATGATAAATGTTCTGAACTGGGCAGTTTTGTCATTATGGGTGCATGCATTTTGTTTCATTGCTTACTAGAAAATGTTCAAAACAAATTTAAAACGCCTCTAACAACTGTAATATATTGTACAAGGAATATAATTTAGTACAATGAGGAAGGTGTATCAAAGAGCACATGTATGTTTCATATGCAAGGGGCCTATGATTTGAAAACAGCCCAAAATTAATCTTTATCTGCCACTGGCAAAATGTATTTTATTTGAATGTGGGTTTCAATGCTGTTTCAATGAATGTGAGTTTCAAGGGCAGAGAAGTTTTAATGCTAAGTTTTCATTGTGAGACTGCATTGCTTTGTTTAGTAGATGACATAGTGTTTGTGCTGTAAAATACAAAATAAAACTTTCAAATGAAGTCCAACTCCTCATACAAGTAAAGCAGTATGCACATTAGTGTTTATGGTAAATGGAGTGAAATAGCCAAGTAATGGTTCATTGAAATGGCTGCAGAGGCTCCATTCAACCGTGATTTTGTCAGGGGGGAAGGGCAGCAAAATCAGACAGCCCCAGCTGAACTATACCTCCCAACTGTCCAGATTTTCAAAGAATGAATAGATTTTTGCTTCTTATTTTTGGTTTGTTCTTCATAAAATTTGTAGTTTTCTGGCAAATCATTTAGAAATTAAGTCACTAAATAATGATACACTGAGTTTCAGACTTCATAACCTTCAGAAAAATGCATGCAAAAGTAAGAACTGTTATTCTATCAACTGTCTCAATTTCTACAAAAGCAATTTTTAGTACTGTTTATATGTTGCCCCAATACATTTGGCCTTGTTCAGATTTACTGCATTAACAGGTTGAGAGGTACATGCAAATAAATTGCTTTATAGAATTAGGCATAGCCAACCTCTCAACTGTCTCCGATTTTGGCTTAAAATGTTGCTTTTCCCCCTAATAATCCCTCCGCAAAATAGCAATCTTGGAAGAAAACATGGAGGGTTTACAATTAAGAAATAACTGTAATAATCAAAGTTATAGATTACTTGAAATGCATGTAGATTCTTTTATTTTGTCAGCTGCTCAAGTTAGCAGCACTAATATTAAAGCGTCCCTTCTTTTACAGGTTCCCAGCTGTATTGTGTGGCTATTTTATATTTTTGCATCACATTTGGTCCATTTTTCATAAAATTGTGTTTTTTGGCAAATTAGTGACAAATCACTAAAGACTGAAGTTAGAAAATAATGACAGACATTTGAGTTTCAGATTTTATACCCTTCAGAAAAGTCATACTAATGCAAGACCTATTCTATTATCTTTCTAAGTTTATTAGAGCAATATTTAAAAATTGTCCTTATTTGTGGGCATTTGTCCCACTTCTGTGTATGGCTTTGTCCAGATTTCTTGCTCTGAGGTTGAGAGGTATGACACATGTCAGGGCCATCACAGTCAGCCAGAAACATTTCAAATTGTGACATACTTGTTGCACCCCACTCCACCATGTACTGACTCTGGATGTGTCCAAGCAAGGCAAGGAGTAGTTATGCAGTGTAAATGTGCAGTGTCTCTCCCCCCCACCCCCAATCCAAGGTAGACACAAGTACTACAGTGGCTTTTCATCTGTCCTTGATTTTGCAGAAAGGTCTGGTTTCTGTCATATTTTTGTACTGTTGATTTATGCTTATTACTCAAAGTGCCTGTTGCTCTGTGTTTAAGTAGCAATGCTTTAATGACCATAATGTAAGCTTGTCTGAGATCGTGAAGATGCAAATAAGCTTTAATAAGCATACTGTTAAAGAATTGCCAACATTGAAAGCCTTTCTGTTGTTGCCATGCAGAGAATACTTGACTAGATAATGTATAAGCCTTGGGTATTAAAGGACAGGATTCCATTATTTTAAAAAGCTCATTACACTTGTTGGAGACTTCCAGTCATCTCTACAGACTTTACCCGTAAACTAAACAGAATGCCAGTCATGTGTGGTTCATAACCTGTACAGTAATCCTTTAAGCAATGTATCTTGAGCTTGTTTCTTGTTTGCTTTTCATCTTTTACTTACAAGTTTTCCCCATGAAACAAGTAGATAGTTGTCAGGCAGCAGGTCTTTTTGGATAAGAAACATTTTTACAAGTGGGGCATCACAGAGATTTCTACTTTCAGCATGTTACTTGGAACTTTAATAAAGCTGAATATAAATTATAATTAGAACTGCAGTGCAAGGAGAAGTGGTTTGAGTTGAGTGCTTCTGGTTTTGCTTGTACTTGATTTTGACTGGCATTCCAATAATGTATTTAAAAAGTAATTTATTTTTTCATGCCTCACAACCTTTTGTTTCCATCTAAATATTAAGTAAGCTGTCATGCAGCCAATGCATTGCAATATTTTTATTCTTCTACACTTATTTTTGTCTTGATTGGACTCTCATAATGATGGTTTGCCACCCAGGGCAGCGTATTTAATTAAAGTTAGTTTTTGTAGTTTTGAGCATAGCTCCTCCCCTTTCTGGTTGGTCACACCCCTTCCCCTTGACCCCACCCATTCAGCTGTCTCCTGCAGCCCCCCCTTTGATTTGAAGTCACCAGCCGCCACTGATACCTGGACAGTAATCCATGGAATCAAACTGACATACAGAGACAGAAATGACATTATCACTGGTGAATGGCTCAACCAGTATTTACTTGCAGAAAAGCATCCATGTTATGGTGATTTTATAGACACTGTGCTTCTTGCTCATTAGTCTGTGAGTAGAATTTACTGTGAAAAGATTATCCAGATTCATCATGTTGGGGCACATTGGGTTGTGTCAACTAGGAGTGGTGCATGTGTAACAGTCTGACTATTTACAATTCTCTGGCATCTCAGACACACTGAAGGAGCAGCTCATTTGTATGTATGCTCCATTTTTTGCTGGTGCAGATCAAGTGTTTGACATTAACTATCATCTCATCCTCCAATAATTTCTCTAACCTCCAAAAAATCACCCAAGATGCCTTCTCCTCTATACAGACTTGGCTGAATGACTCTCAACTAATGCTTAACCCCCCCCAAAATAAAACAAGCTGTTATTATTCTCATCAAAGCCTCCAACTCCAGAATTCAAAATTTTCTCACATAACAAAACTGAAATAGAACAGGCACAATCCGCAAAACTTCTAGGAATTATTATCGACAACAAACTCTGTTTTGAACAACACATTCTCAACACAGTAAAGAAAACCTACTTCAAATTGGGCAAATTATACCAACACTAACGTTACCTTAACAAACAAACTAGGATCAAATTAGCTAACAACCTGCTTATTCCATCCCTTACATACGAGAGCCCCATTTTCACCAACTTCCATACATGGCTCAGTAATAAACTACAACAATGCTACTACAAGATAGCAACATTTGCTTCTAACTTGTCTAACCACTCACACCACTGCAGCACTCTCTCAAACCTATCCTGGCTAGAATGTCACCACTATCTCCAGTTTACTCAACTAACTACTGCCCATAAATTACTTTTCAACCTGATAAATGCCCAGCTCTCCATTCCATCTTGTATACATACACCCCCACTCGACTCCCTCCGCTTTTCACAGAAAACCCTATTAAGTGTAGCTAAACCCAACAAGAGAGCAGGACAATGCCTGTATTTGTACAGTATCGCCAAACATTGGCATACCCTCCCCTCCATTACTCAACTAGACGCCCTGATGTCCTTTAAAGCTGCACTAAAACATACATTTTACATAAGCCTAGCTGTACATGTGGGGTCTATATCACATTGTTGAACTTGTATAAGTCTGAACAATGTGATACTGAACCCAAAAGTCCAAAACGCAAAAATAGCGAAGTCACAGCACATCAATTTTTTTCCTAGAGAAAAAAAATCGGTGGACCATTTTCGGGGCTTTGGTATTTCCACCACTGTGGTGCAATCTTGGAGTTTGTATATTTAAGTAGGGGGTGGTGGGGCACAGCCCTCATGTTGGGGGGTGTGGGAGGTGAAGCCCCCCACTTTAGTTTTAGTTTAAGGTTTATGTTTTTTTTTTTTTGTTAGGGAACGGTGATTTTTTCCCTGGGAAAAAAAATCGCTGTTATGTGTGTTCGTTATTGTGTGGTTTTGGACTTTTGGGTTAGATATTACATCGTTCAAACTTATACAAGTTTGATGATGTGCTATAGACCCATATTTGTGAAATACAATGATAGCCCTCTTAATCCCATAACTTATTTAACTATAATCCTGCCTTTCTAACACCTCTGATTTTCAATCAACTCAACTGAATTATAGTACTCTATTAATAATTTATTCACTACTTGCTTTTTTGTGTGATATAGTTTACCTATGATATGGTGTTTATATAGTAATTTGTAAATCATATGTTTTGCAATTATGTTGTTCTGTAACATTAGTCTGTCTTAAAAGTGGAGCCTTCCCTCCAGATCTGTACTTTATAATGTTCAATATTTGTTTTGATGTTTGTATAAATGTGGAGCTTTTCTCCCCAGGCCTCCACTGAAAATGTGTTTCTTTTTTCCAAGTGGACTTTCCCGGTCAACAAATGCCAATAAATAAATAAATAATTTTTTGTGTTGTCAAAAACAGATAAGATACAGGGACTTTGGTCTTTTTGCAGTGGCCAATGCTTTTGCTCTTGCAAATGAATCATGTTTGTCCACCATACACTTCATCCAAAGGGAAATGAGACAATATTTAATTCAATGCATTGAGGAAAGAGAGAAGAAGATGTTTCCACACATACTAATAAAAAAGAAAAAAAAAAAAAAACAAAGTCTAAGAAAGTACAGTCGACACTGCATTGCTTCTGCAACATATATAAACTGGATGAGAGTATGACTGAATGCTATGAATGTAAAACATGGCTACATTTCACATGTGCTGGTGTTACAAATGTTGACCGGTGTGTGAAAACCACAAAGATGTTCTTTTGCAACATAAATGCAGCAAAAAAGAGCAGTGGAGTAGTATGATGCACTAAAAACAAGTGTATTTCCATCTGTGGCACTGTACTAATTTGACATTGAATTTCATGGCTGTGAACACTGTGGTTCTGTTGGCCAGCCATACTATCACTGTCATAGGACAAAGACCCAGTAGCATTACTTAGTGCTTACTTTTTGTCTTGATGGTAGTGCTCCATTGTCATATTGTACTTTACCTCATTTTTGCATATATTTCACTTTGCTGTTTAAAATATCAGTATTTGTGTATATTTCATTTTACTGATATAGTGCAATGACACTGGCAGTTTAAGCAAGCTGAAAACTGAAGCAGTGCAGGGAATTTCCCCTAAAGAAACAGTGATGACTGGTGTCAAGGGAAAACATAAGAATAGACCATAGCAGCTGTATACTTTCCCTAGAGTAAAGTACATGGTAAGGAAGTGAAGCAGAACTAGAATGTTTCTGTTTTATGAACAGCCTAATGAAGACAAAACACAAATATAAAGTAGATGTAAGAGTGAATGCACATGGAATTGGGCGGCAATGTGCAGTAGCATTCCTGCAAATGAAGGCAGATAAGTAACTCGTGCCTTGAAGATACAGTCAATAGGAGTATGAATGTAGTCAGAATCTCTGCAGATATATACATAGTCATCAAAGATGTGACATGAAAAATTGCACACTGTATCAATGTAGCACAACATAAATTTCAGTGATTTCTGCAGTTAGTTAAAATACATTGTTATATCATTATGTACAGTTCCATTGTAAATTGTTTGTTTTAGAAGGGTGTGTTCAATTGATTCTGGTATTATACTAAATGTTTTACACTTCTAGGGTTTGATAAGCAGGGTCTACTTCAGAAGTCTGACAGCTCAAAATACTGAAAATCAAATGATCAAAAGCTCAAAATACAGAATGTGGAATTTTTCCTTTCAATACTATTGTGCATTCTGGGAGTTGGTATATATAATTAGTAGGGGGTATGATGGGCTGCGCCCCTCCACACACACATCCCACATGAGGGATGTAGGGGGGCTTGCCCTCTGCATGAAAAAATTTGTTCTATATTTTGAGTTTTCGATCATTTGAGTTTCAGTTTTTTGAGGTGTCGGTCTTCTGAAGTAGACCCAGTGAGTAGGTGGTGCTGCCCTTTTTGTACAGCTACATAGATGTGGAACTTTAACAAGCTTTGCTCACTGAATTTTATTACATAATTCTACATCTATGAATTCAGCAACTATTAACAGAATGCTGTGAATTCAGATAATTGCTTTGATGTTAGTGTGGGTATTATTACTGGTGGTTTTTAAAATACTTGTTACCTACCTCAGTATTACTGTCCAGATCACTGCTTGTTCTAAAGTGTGCACTACTTCAGTTATGCACTGGTTTATGGCTTACTTTTTACTGCAAGTATTGTGGGTACCCGACACCATTTATTTCATGTTACATATGTATTTGTCTCATTACTGTACTTGCCTTTGATCAGTGTTATGAGTGTAAAAGGACATGTTACACTATGTCATGTAACAGAAGCAAATAAGTCAGTGGTGCTCATGCATAGTTGAAGCATCAGCAGTTGTATATTGTTTTAGAGAAATATGTATATTTTTGTATATTTATATGTTTTATTCTCATCAGTGAAAGATATTCAGAAAAATAAATAGGTTGAAATACAAAACTTGCACATTTCATTTGTAAAATGTGTTTCAATGTTTGTTTCCTTTAAGACCGGTTTCTGCTTATATGACATTTTTTTTAAATGTGATATACAAACCATTCGACATTTTTCATAATTATAGCAGTATCTTGAAGGTCCAAAGCTACAGCAGTATTGCATTACAATCAGTAACAGGTCAAATGTTTGTCAGAATACAGTAATCTACACAAGGTGTGTGTCTTAC